>NC_091995.1:42418335-42628335 GCF_044704955.1 Pristiophorus japonicus | reverse complement strand
TCTATCTATCTATCTGTCTGTCTATCTATCTGTCTGTCTATCTATCTATCTGTCTATCTGTCTATATATCTGTCTATATATCTATCTGTCTATCTATCTGTCTACCTGTCTATCTATCTATCTATCTATCTGTCTATCTATCTACCTATCTATCTACCTGTCTATCCTTCTATCTATCTATCTATCTATCTATCTATCTATCTGTCTGTATATCTATCTACCTCTCTATTTATCTATGTATCTATCTATCTGTATATCTATTTATCTACATGTCTTTCTATCTGTCTATCTATCTATCTGTCTCTCTGTCTGTCTGTCTATTTATCTATGTATCAATCTATATATCTGTCTGTCTATCTATCTATCTGTCTACCTATCTGTCTGTATATCTATCTATCTACCTGTCTATCTATCTGTCTATCTATCTATCTGTCTCTCTGTCTATCTGTCTATTTATCTATGTATCTATCTATATATCTGTCTGTCTATCTATCTATCTATCTGTCTACCTATCTGTCTGTATATCTATCTATCTACCTGTCTATCTATCTGTCTATCTATCTATCTGTCTCTCTGTCTCTCTGTCTATCTGTCTATCTTTCTGTCTGTCTATTTATCTATCTACCTCTCTATCTATCTGACTGTCTATCTATCTACCTCTCTATCTATCTGTCTATCTATCTATCGAATCTATCTGTCTGTCTATCTACCTATCTATCTATGTCAGTCTCTCTATCTGTCTATCTATGTATCTATCTACCTGTCTATCTGTCTATCTACCTATCTATCTCCCGATCTATCTGATACATCCTTAGTATACAGTGTAAATGCACACGAGACCCATGCTTGAGAGAAGGTCAGTTTGTGACCTGTCCTTTATTCCTTAGCACTCAAGTGCAGGAAGTGGGTGGAGCTTCCCCTTTTATACCTGAAGGTCCAGGTTAGGAGTGTCTCCCACCTAGCGGTCAGTGTTCTCACAGTGTACAACTTAGGTCAGATTATACATGGGTTACAATGCTGGTTGAATACATGACATCACCTCCGCCCCCCCCCCCCCCCCAAAGTCTTATTGGGATCACAGGTTGAGTCTCTCTGGTGGTTTACGCTTCCTTGTAGAGCGCCTGAGTTGGGACTCCGGTTGTTGGGCGCTGGCCTGAGTGTCTGCTGTTTGTAGTGCCTCAGGCCTATCCAGACTGCCCACAGTGACTGGGCTCTCCTCCCTTTGGTTCCGGTGTTCGGTCACCTGTGGTGGAGTGAACTCTATATCGTGTTCTTCCTCTGCTTCTCCTATGGGGTTTCTGAACTTCCTTTTTGTTTGATCCACATGTTTGCGGCAGATTTGTCCATTGGTAAGTTTAACTACCAGAATCCTATTTCCCGCTTTGGCAACCACAGTGCCTGCGAGCCATTTGGGCCCTGCAGCGTAGTTGAGGACAAAAACAGGATCATTTACATCAATACATCGCGCCCTCGCATTCCTGTCATGGTCGTCATATTGTGACTGGCGCCTGCTCTCGACAAATTCTTTCATAGTGGGGTCTATAAGGTATAACCGGGTTTTGAGCATCCTTTTCATTAGCAGCTCTGCGTGTGGAACCCCTGTGAGCGAGTGTGGTCGGGATCTAAAGGCCAACAGGAGGCGTGATAAGCGGCATTGTAGGGAACCCCCTTGGATTCTGAGCATCCCCTGTTTGATTATCTGCACTGCTCGTTCTGCCTGGCCGTTTGAGGCCGGCTTGAACGGTGCCGTTCTAACATGGTTAATTCCATTGCCTGCTATGAAGTCCTGGAATTCAGTGCTTGTGAAGCACGGGCCATTGTCGCTGACCAAGATGTCCGGTAGACCGTGGGCGGCGAACATTGCTCGTAGACTTTCTACCGTGGCAGAGGATGTGCTTGAATTTAAAATGTCACACTCGATCCATTTGGAGTAGGCGTCTACTACAACCAAAAACATTTTCCCCATGAAAGGACCTGCGTAGTCCACATGGATGCGTGACCAAGGTTTGGCGGGCATAGCCAGGGGCTAAGGGGGGCTTCCCTGGGCGCATTGCCCAGCTGGGCACACGTGTTGCACCTGCAAACACAAAGTTCCAGATCTGCGTCTATCCCTGGCCACCAAACATGTGACCTGGCAATTGCCTTCATCGTGACAATGCCGGGGTGCCCATTGTGGAGTTTTTTGATGAGCACCTCTCTGCCCATCTGGGGCATGACTACGCAGTTTCCCCACAGTAGGCAATCGGCCTGAATCGAGAGTTCATCCTTGCGCCTGTGAAATAGTTTAAATTTCTCAGGGCATGCCCTGTACGTGGCTGCCCAGTCCCCATTCAGGACACATTTCTTGACTAGAGACAATAGCGGGTCTCTATTTGTCCAGACTTTAATCTGACGGGCTGTAACGGGTGAGCCTTCGCTTCAGAAAGCTTCAACAGCCATGACCATCTCAGCACCATGCTCGGTAGCCCCCTCAGTGGTGGCTAGTGGGAGCCTGCTGAGTGCATCGGCGCAGTTTTCGGTGCCCGGTCTGTGCCGAATTGTGTAGTCATAGGCGGATAACGTGAGTGCTCACCTCTGTATGCGGGCCGATGCGTTTGCATTTATGGCCTTGTTGTCGGCCAAAAGCGACGTTAGGGGTTTGTGATCTGTCTCCAGCTCAAATTTCCTGCCAAACAGGTACTGGCGCATTCTCTTTACTGCATATACACATGCGAGCGCCTCCTTTTCTACCATCCCGTAGCCCCTTTCTGCCTGGGACAGACTTCTGGAGGCATAAGCTACCGGCTGTAACTGACCCTTGGCATTGACATGCTGCAACACACACCCGACACCATAGGACGACGCATCGCACGTTAACACAAGTTTCTTACATGGGTCATATAGCGTTAACAGATTGTTGGAACTAACAAATTGCGTGCTCTATTAAAAGCCCTTTCCTGGCTGTCCCCCCAGACCCATTCGCGACCTTTGCGTAGGAGCACGTGTAGCGGCTCTAGCAGCGTGCTCAATTTGGGAAGAAAGTTACCAAAATAGTTCAGGAGCCCCAGGAATGAACGCAGCTCCATCGTGTTACGGGGTCTGGGTGCTCTCTGGATCGCTTCCGTCTTGGACGCAGTAGGGCTGATCCCGTCTGCTGCTACCCTCATCCCCAGGAATTCTACCTCCGGAGCTAGGAAGACGCACTTCGCCTTTTTCAGTCGCAGACCTACCCGGTCCAGTCTGCGTAGCACCTCCTCCAGGTTGTGGAGGTGTTCTTCAGTATCGTAATCTGTAATGAGGATGTCGTCCTGAAAAACCATCGTCCCTGGAATTGACTTGAGGAGGCTTTCCATATTTCGTTGGAAGATCGCGGCGGCCGAGCGAATCCCGAACGGACATCTGTTGTACTCAAACAACCCCTTGTGTGTCGTGATGGTGGTCAGCTTCTTCGACTCACTCGCCAGCTCCTGGGTCATGTAAGCTGAGGTCAGGTCCAATTTTGAAAAAAGTTTGCCACCGGATAGCGTCGCAAAGAGGTCCTCCGCTCTCGGTAGCGGGTACTGGTCTTGGAGTGACACCCGATTGATGGTGGCCTTGTAATCGCCACATATCCTGACCGACCCATCCGCCTTGAGCACCGGCACAATCGGGCTCGCCCAGTCACTGAATTCCCTCAGCAGGCGGTCCAATTCGCCTTCTATCTTTTCCCGCATCACGTACGGCACCATCCTGGCCTTGTGGTGTACTGGTCTGGCGTCCGGGTTTATGTGAATCATCACTACCTTGGCCCTCATGAAAGTGCCAATGCCGGGTTGAAATAATGAGTCAAATTTGTCCAGGATCTGTGAGCATGATACTTGCTCCACAGAGGAAATTGCATTGACATCGCCCCATTTCCAGTTCATGGCAGCAAGCCAACTCCTCCCCAGTAGTGTGGGACCATCCCCCGGGACAATCCAGAGTGGCAACCTGTTCTCCGAATCTTTGTGGGTCACGACTACCGTGGTGCTGCCTAGTACCGGAATGATCTCCTTTGTATATGTCAGTAGCTGTGCGTCAATCGGCGATAATTTTGGCCTCCTGGCCTTGGACGCCCACAACTTTTAGAACTGTTTGATACCCATCAGGGACTGGCTGGCCCCCGTATCTAGCTACATTGATACTGGGATGCCATTGAGGAGCACTTTCATCATTATCGGTGGCGTCCTGGTGTATGAACTCTATACGTGCTCCACATGAACTCGCTAAACTTCAGCTTCCAGCGATTTTCCCCCAGTGTCCATTTCTGCAATTTCTTCAGGTATTTTGCTCATCTCTGTATGCCTCCACACCTCCAGCATGAGTTGGGGTTTGAAACAAAAGTTCCCTTGCCAGTCGATCGTCCCTGACTGCCCCTGTTATTGTCCTTGAATGTGTCATTAACTGGTGTTGATGGCCCCATTACTGGCCGCATTGTCCCTTGCAATGGCGTGAATCGCCATTTAGCTTGCCATTGTCTCTGTCGAACTCCCCCTCTGGGTTCGACTACATGTTGGGGCATGCCCGGCTGCCCTTGTCTGCTTGGAGAAATGTGTGCTGCTTTAACTGTTGAATCTCTGTCCCAACCATTCCTTAACACAGTACCTCTCGTCTGTTCTGCTCGTGGCCATGCTCGCGTGGTTTAAATCCCAGTTTCTTGTCGCCATTGATACGTCCTTACTATACAGTGTAAATGCACACGAGGCCCATGCTTGAGAGAAGGTCAGTCTGTAACCTGTCCTTTATTCCTTAGCACTCAAGTGATGAAAGTGGGTGGAGCTTCCCCTTTTATACCTGAAGGTCCAGGTTAGGAGTGTCTCCCACCTAGTGGTCAGTGTTCTCACAGTGTACAACTTAGGTCAGATTATACATGGTTACAATGCTGGTTGAATACATGACACTATCTATCTATCTATCTATCTACCTCTCCATCTATCTGCCTATCTATCTATCTATCTATCTATCTATCTATCTATCTATCTATCTATCTATCTATCTATCTATCTATCTATCTATCTATCTATCTATCTATCTATCTATCTGTCTGTTTGTCTATCTATCTATCTATCTGTCTGTTTATTTATCTATCTATCTACCTATCTATCTATCTATCTAGCTATCTATCTATCTATCTATCTATCTATCTATCTGTCTGTCTGTCTATCTATCTATCTATCTATCTGTCTGTTTATTTATCTATCTATCTACCTATCTATCTATCTATCTAGCTATCTATTCTTACAGGGCATTGGTGAGATCACACCTGGACTATTTTGTACAGTTTCGTCTCCTTATCTAAGGCAGGATATACTTGCCTTGGAGGCGGTACAACGGAGGTTCACCAGATTGATTCCTGGGATGAGAGGGTTGTCCTATGATGAGAGACTGTGTAGAATGGGCCTATACTCTCTGGAGTTTAGGAGAATGAGAGGTGATCTCATTGAAACATATAAGATTCTGAGGGGGATT
The DNA here is from genome assembly GCF_044704955.1 of Pristiophorus japonicus. Classification (NCBI taxonomy): domain Eukaryota; kingdom Metazoa; phylum Chordata; class Chondrichthyes; family Pristiophoridae; genus Pristiophorus; species Pristiophorus japonicus. The sequence goes on along the minus strand of NC_091995.1, from coordinate 42,622,869 downwards.
GACAGGGTAGATGCTGAGAGGTTGTTTCCCCCTGGCTGGAGAGTCTAGAACCAGGGGGCACAGTCTCAGGGTAAGGGGTCGGCCATTGAAGACAGAGATGAGGAGCAATTTCTTCACTCAGAGGGTTGTGAATCTTTGGAATTCTCTGCCCCAGAGGGTTATGGGTGCTGAGGCTCTTAATATATTCAAGGCTGAGATCGATAGATTTTTGAAGTCGAGGGGAATCAAGGGATATGGAGATCGGGCGGGAAAGTGGAGTTGAGTTCGATGATCAGCCATGATCTTATTGAATGGTTGAGCAGGCTCGAGGGGCAGAATGGCCTACTGGTGTTCCTATTTCTTATATTCTGATGTTCTTAATAGACTTTGCCAGTGCTCAGGATCCAGCCAGTTAGACATATCACAAATGGACGAAAGTACCTCTTGAGGATGTAGTAAATGGGCGGATTTAGGGGAGAGATTAGGATGGGTTTAGGTGAGGGGTTAGCGGAGGAGTTAGGGGAAGGGGATAGAGGAGGGATTAGGGGAGAGGTTAGGGGCAGGTTAGTAGAGGGAGTTGGGGGAGGGTTTAGAAAGGGTTTAGGGGAAGGGTTAGGGGAGGGGTTAGTAGAGGGGTTAGGGGAGGGGTTAGAGGAGGGGAATGGGGAGGGAGTTAAGGGGGGGTTTAGGGTATGGGTTAGAGGAGAGGTTAGGGGAGGGATTAGAGGAGTGGTTATTAGAGGGGTTGGGGAGGGGTTAGAGGAGGGGAATAGGGGAGGGAGTTAAGGGGGGTTTAGGGGATGGGTTAGAGGAGAGATTAGGGGAGGGGTTAGTAGAGGGGTTAGGGGAGGGGTTAGAGGAGGGGAATAGGGGAGGGAGTTAAGGGGGGTTTAGGGGATGGGTTAGAGGAGGGATTAGGGGAGGGGTTAGTAGAGGGGTTAGGGGAGTGGTTAGAGGAGGGGAATAGGGGAGGGAGTTAAAGGGGGTTTAGGGGATGGGTTAGAGGAGAAAATGGGGTGGCATTAGAGGAAGTGTTAAGGAGGGGCTTAGGGGATGGGTTCGGGGAAGGGTTAGGTGAAGAATTATGGGAGGGATTAGATGAAGGGTTAGGGGAGGGGTTAGAGGAGGGAGTTAGGGTAGGGATTAGGGGAGGGGGTTGGGGAGGAGTTGGGGAGGGGGTTGGTGTGGGGATGTGGAGGAGTTGAAGCTGAAGTTAGGGCAGGAATTCAGGGAGGAATTAGGGGAGGATTTAGGGGAGGGGTTCGGGAGGAGTAAGGGGAGGGGTTAGGGGAGGGGTTAGGGAGGAGTAAAGGGTGGGGTTAGGGGAGTGGTTGTGGAAGGGTTGGAGAGAGATTAGGGAAGGGTAGGGTTTAGGGAAGGGATTAGTGGATGTTTAGGACAGCGTTAGAGGAGGATTTAGGGGAAGGGTAGAGGAGAGGTTGGGAGGGGTTAGTGGAGGGGGTTTGGGGACAGGTTGGGGAAGGGGTTCAGGGAGGGGAAGGGTTCAAGAAGGGGTTGGAGAAGTGGTTCGGGGAGGGGGTTAGGCCAGGGGGTTGGGGAGGGGTTGAGTAAGGGTTTAGGGGAGATGGTTAGGGGAGGATTTGGGGAATGGGTTAGGGAAGGGGTTCGGGGAGGAGTTGAGGAATGGGGAATGGGTTAGGGAAGGGGTTAGGGGTGGAGTTGGGGAATGGGTTAGGGAAGGGGTTAGGGGAGGAGTTGAGGAATGGGGAATGGGTTAGGGAAGGGGTTAGGGGTGGAGTTGGGGAATGGGTTAGGGAAGGGGTTAGGGGAGGAGTTGAGGAATGGGGAATGGGTTAGGGAAGGGGTTAGGGGAGGAGTTGGGGAATGGTTTAGGGAAGGGGTTAGGGGTGGAGTTGGGGAATGGTTTAGGGAAGGGGTTAGGGGTGGAGTTGGGGACTGGTGAATGGGTTCGGGGAGGGGTTAGAGAAGGGGTTTGTCAGAGGGGTTAGGAGTTATAGGAGGGCTTAGGGGAAGGGGTTAATGAAGGGGTTAGCGAAGGGGTTATGAGAGGGGTTAGGGAAGAGGTTAGTAGAGGGGTTATGGGAGGGGTTAGCAGAGGAGGTTAGCAGAGGAGTTGAGGAAGGGGTTAGCAGAAGGGTTATGGGAGGGGATAGGGAAAGGGTTAGCTGAGGGGTTATGGGAGGGGTTATGGGAGACACACCAACGTTAGTGTCCTTGATCAGGGCACCATCCCCAGCATCGAAGCACTGACCACACTCAACCAGCTCCGCTGGGCAGGCCACATTGTTCGCATGCCCGACACAAGACTCCCAAAGCAAGTGCTCTACTCGGAACTCCTAGATGGCAAGCGAGCCCCAGGTGGGCAGAGGAAACGTTACACGGACACCCTCAAAACCTCCTTGATAAAATGCAACATCCCCACCAACACCTGGGAGTCCCTGGCCCAAGACCACCCTAAGTGGAGGAAGTACATCCGGGAGGGCGCTGAGCACCTCGAGTCTCGTCGCCGAGAGCATGCAGAAAGCAAGCGCAGGCAGCGGAAGGAGCGTGCGGCAAACCAGACTCCTCACCCACCCTTTCCTTCAACCACTGTCTGTCCCACCTGTGACAGAGACTGTAATTCCTGTATTGGATTGTTCAGTCACCTGAGAACTCACTTTTAGAGTGGAAGCAAGTCTTCCTCGATTTCGAGGGACTGCCTATGATGATGATGATGATATGGGAGGGTTCGGGAAATGGTTAGCAGAGGGGCTATGGGAGGGGTTGGGGAAGGGGTTAACAGAGGGGTTATGGGAGAGGTTGGGGAAAGCGTTAGCAGAGGGGTTATGGGAGGGGTTAGGGAAAGGGTTAACAGAGGGGCTATGGGAGGGTTTGGGGAAGGGGTTAGCGGAGGGGCTATGGGAGGGGTTATGGGAGGGGTTGGGGAAAGGGTTAGCAGAGGGGTTATGGGAGGGGTTAGGGAAAGGGTTAGCAGAGGGGCTATGGGAGGGGTTAGGGAAAGGGTTAGCAGAGGGGCTATGGGAGGGGTTAGGGAAAGGGTTAACAGAGGGGCTATGGGAGGGTTTGGGGAAGGGGTTAGCGGAGGGGTTATGGGAGGGGTTATGGGAGGGGTTGGGGAAGGGGTTATGGGACGTGTTATGGGAGGGGTTGGGGAAGGGGTTATGGGAGGGGTTAGGGAAAGGGTTAACAGAGGGGTTATGGGAGGGTTTGGGGAAGGGGTTAGCGGAGGGGCTATGGGAGGGTTAGGGAAAGGGGTTAGCGGAGGGGTTATGGGAGGGGTTGGGGAAGGGGTTATGGGACGGGTTATGGGAGGGGTTGGGGAAGGGGTTATGAGAGGGGTTAGGGAAAGGGTTAACAGAGGGGTTATGGGAGGGGTTATGGGAGGGGTTGGGGAAGGGGTTATGGGAGGGGTTAGAGAAAGGGTTAACGGAGGGGCTATGGGAGGGGCTATGGGAGGATTTGGGGACGGGTTAGCGGAGGGGCTGTGAGAGGGTTTGGGGAAGGGGTTCGCGAAGGGGCTATGGGAGGGGTTATGGAGGGGTTGGAGAACACGTAAATTTCCAAGTATGTGCTGGTGGTGGGGTTAGGATTGGGGAGACACAGACACAATCATCACCACATATCTCCCATCCCCCCTGCCAATAAATCAGACGTGACGTTAAACCGAGGCCCCGTCTGCTCCCTCGGGTGGACGTAAAATATCGCATGGCACTATTTCGAGGAAGAGCAGGGGAGTTATCCCCGGTGACCTGGCCAATATTTATCCCTCAATTAACATCACTAAAACGGATGACCTGGTCATTATCACTTTGCTGTCTGAAGGAGCTTGCTGTGCGCAGATTGGCTGCCTTGTGTGTCCTACGTTGTAGCATTTCTAAAGTAATTGACAGGCTGTAAAGCGTTCCGGGATGTCCTGAGGCGGTCTAAAGGTGCTGAATAAATGTAAGTTCTTTCTCACATTGCTGACACCAACTGTTTGTGGCGTTCACATTGGCATTTATTCATCAGTGACAACATAACAGCACTGCAAACACTGAAAATCGTCCAAACCTGCAGGCCCCCCCACAAAATTCAGTGCGAGTGAGCAATGTCAGCACCAACAAGCCTGGAGTGGGCTGATCCAAGGCGCACTGGCTCACCCTCAGAGCTTGAACACTCCTGGGCTACAATATCAACTCCTTCCTTCAAAGCCTCCAAACCCACATTCTTCTCAGCAATCAACTAATCCTTCACCATTCTCCTGCTCTGTCCGGCCCGTAACTACGGGAAACCGGCCTGCTCCTGTATGTCACGGGCTAACGGTCAGGCCTACTCCCAGGGATTCGGGCCTGGATTCCAGCAGGCAGGAGATTCCAGCTCCTCCTGCCTGCTTTCAGCTGGATACAATTAGAGCCCTGTTTGTACTGTCGGATGGTCGCTGGAAACATGCACTAACGTTCACACAAGTGCTTTGTGTGCATGTGCGTGTGTATGTGTGTGTGCAGGCTGCTGTGTGTGTTTACAGAGTAAGCCTAACTCAAGGCTAGAGGCCTCCTGAGGGGGCCCTGGTCCGACCCTGCCACAATGGGCCCTTTCAGCAGGGGTCGGGCACGAGAAATATTTGGGTTCTGACTCGAGAAATTTATTCACGAGCGGAAAATGGTTGGTTAGAGTACTGTGCACAGTTCTGGTCTTCGTGTTGCAAAAAAAGGATATGGAGGCACTGGAGCAAGTGCAAAACAAACATTTGCCGGAATGATACTGAGAACTCAGAGGGAACAAGTATCAGCAAAGACTAAACAGGCCGGGGCTCTATAGTCTAGCAAAGAGAAGACTGAGGGGTGACCTGAGAGAGGTCTTTGAAATTATACGGCAGACATAGAGAAGATGTTTCCATGTGGGGTAAAGCAAAAGTAGAGGCCTTCAATATAACACATAAATAAAAGAATAGGTTGATGGGTTTAGATGTAGAAGGGTGGAAGCAGGCTTGTGTGGAGCATAAACACCAGCATAGACCTGTTGGGCAGAATGGTTGGATGGGCACTTGAAGTGCCGTAACCTGCAGGGTTTCGGGCCTACAACTGGTAATTGGGATTAGACTAGATAACCGCTTGTTGGCCAGTGCAGATACGATGGTAAGTACTGCAGGGAATCGAATACGGCCAGGGTGATCTCCTGGACTCGTTTCGATCGCCTGGATAGGTCGGAGAGGAATTTTCCCAGATTTTTTTTTCCCCAAATTGGGCAGGCTTTTTCTCTGGTTTTTGCCTCTCCCAGGAGATCCCATGGCTCTGGTTGGGGTGGAGTGCAGAATGTTTCAGTGCAAGGGTGTCACAGTTGTGTGGGGCGGACTGGTTGGGCTGGGTGCTCTTTGCCTTTCCGTCATTGTTCAGAGGTTTATATATAACCTCCAGGGCTGCTGACCGAGGGCCGTGTGGCTCTTTGTCGGCCGGTGCGGGCACGATGGGAAGAAATGGCCTCCTTCCTGCGCTGTACATTTCTATGAATAGTCTGTTTCTGTTGTAAATTCCATGTAATGTCGAGAAACACTTTGCCTTCTCACACAGCTGAGGCACTTGCTGGTCACAGCAGAGGAACTAACAGTTTCTGCCGCGATATTTCCTTATCCAGTTACATAGGAACAGGAATGACCCACTGCCATTCCCTCCCGCTCGGTCCCACTGCACCCCATCCTCCTCACCACTCCACTCGCCCTCACTCACTCTCCTTACTCCCCTCGCCCACCCCCCCAGTCTCGGCCCCTCCTTCAGTCGCTCACCAACTCATTCCCTCCCCTCTTCATCCTCACTACGCCCCATCCACCTCACCACTCCACTTGGCCCCACTCACCCTTCCTTATCCCCTCATCCACCCCTCGTCCCCCAGCCTCGCCCCCACCTTCAGCCCCTCATCCCTCCTTCAGCTCCTCACCCTCACGACACACCACACCCCTCCCCACCTCACTCACACCTTGCCCCCCCACCAATCACCTCATTACACCTCCTTACCCCTCCGATCCACTCCTCGCTCCACCCCCTCGACCACTCCTTTAGTCCCTCCCCTCCTCGCCCCACTTCACTCCCCCTTGCCACCTTCACCACCCATCAACGCCCACACCCATTTGACCCCTCGCTTCACCCACTCACGCCCTCGATGCCCCTTGCCCCTCCTCACCCAAACACACAACCCCTTCACCACCCTCTTGCCCCCACTCGTCTCACCCTCAGCCTCCCCCACTTGTCCCCGCTCGCCCCAGATGTGATAGTGTAGAGCTTTACTCTGTATCTAACCCGTGCTGTACCTGCCCTGGGAGTGTTTGATGGGACAGTGTAGAGGGAGCTTTACTCTGTATCTAACCCATGCTGTACCTGCCCTGGGAGTGTTTGATGGGACAGTGTAGAGGGAGCTTTACTCTGTATCTAACCCATGCTGTACCTGCCCTGGGAGTGTTTGATGGGACAGTGTAGAGGGAGCTTTACTCAGCATCTAACCCGTGCTGTACCTGCCCTGGGAGTGTTTGATGGGACAGTGTAGAGGGAGCTTTACTCTGTATCTAACCCGTGCTGTACCTGTCCTGGGAGTATTTGAGTCAGCTGGTGGATGCAAAGATCAGGCCCCTGGTTTCCTGAATCTGGGTTCCTTTGTCTCTGTGAGAAATCCCTCAACACTGACATGCCAGGCGGCCTGGGACATTAACCTATGACCTCTGGAATGCAAAGCAAGCACTGGATTAGCACGGCTCTCCTGGGTCTATTTGCACACAATAATGGAGATACCTTTCTCGTTTCCTTGGTGACGCTCGTGTTGTTAACCCTGTGTGTCACATAGAAAATTATTGTTCTAGCCAGCTCCTTGAAGCCGTGTGTGGGATTTCTGCTCAGGGACTCACCAGGGACACCTAGTTGTAACCAGGCCATTTACAGAATGATACAGCTCAGAAGGAGGCCATTCGGCCCATCGTGGCTGTATTGGGTTTATTTTGATTGTTTCTTTGTCAGACGCCTTTTGAAAGTCCATATACACATCAACCACACAACCCTCATTAACCTCTCTGTTCCTTCATCAAAGTAAGTTTGTTGTCAGCTGTGGCTCAGTGGGTAGGGTAGCACTCTGGCCTCTCAGTCAGAACGTTGTGTGTTTAAGTCCCACTCCAGGGACTCGAGCACATAAATCCAGACTGACACTCCAGTGCAGTGCTGAGAGAGTGCTGCACTGTTGGAGGTGCTGTCTTTCAGATGAGACGTTAAACTGAGGCCCTGTCTGCTCTCTCAGGTGGACGTAATAGATCCCACGGGCTCGGTTTTGAAGAAGAGCAGGGGAGTTAATCCCTGGTATCCTGGGGCCATATTTATCCCTCAATCAGCATCACTAAAGCAGATTATACGGTCATTATCACATTGCTGTTTGTGGGAGCTTGCTACGTTTCCCACATTACAACAGTGAATACACTGCAAAAGTATTTCATTGGCTGTAAAGCGCTTTGGGACGTCCGGTGTCATTCTTTCAAAGAACTCGAGTTAGTCAAACACAATCTGCTTTTAACAAATCTGTGCTGACTAACATTTACTAACCCATATTTTTCCAAATGCCAATTAACTTTGTCTCGGATTATTGTCTGTAAAAGTTCCCCCGCCACCGTCGGTAGGCTGCCTGGCCTGTCGTTGCCGGGTTCAGCATCTGACACTTTTTTTAACAGGCGAGGCTGCCTGAGAGGAATATTGTGAGCTTGGTACGGTGCCGGACTGCCTTGACGGAGGACAGTATATGCAGTGAGTGAGCTGGCAGCAGTTTCTGGCAACTCATTTGCCACCTCATTTTATTCCCGTCGCCCACTCATTGCTGGGGCAGGCGCTGATCTAGGCTTCAAGTGTCCATCCTTCTAGTGTGAGGGAGGGCAGTGATTGGTGTTAGGCATCAGGCCTGAGGAGGATTACAGGTGCGGGCTGTACTGAGGATTGTGGGTATCGGGCCTGAGGAGGATTGTGGGCATCGGGCCTGTACTGACGAGGATTGTGGGTATCGGGCCTGTACAGAGGAGGATTGTGGGTATCGGGCCTGAGGAGGATTGTGGGCATCGGGCCTGTACTGACGAGGATTGTGGGTATCGGCCTGAGGAGAATTGTGGGTACAGGCCCATACAGAGGAGGATTGTGGGTATCTTGCCTGTACAGACGAGGATTGTAGGTATCGGGCCTGTACTGAGGAGGATTGTGGGTATCGGGCCTGAGGAGGATTGTGGGCATTGGGTCTATACTGAGGAGGATTGTGGGTATAGGCCTGTACTGAAGAAGATTGTGGGTACAGGCCTGTACTGAGGAGGATTGTGGGTATCGGGACTGAGGAGGATTGTGGGTACAGGCCTATATGGAGGAGGATTGTTGGCATCGGACCTGTACTGAGGAGGATTGTGGGCATCGGGCCTGTACTGAGGAGGATTCTGGGTACAGGCCTATACTGAGGAGGATTGTGGGTACGGGCCTGAACTGAGGAGGATTGTGGGTATTGGGCCTGAGGAGGATTGTGGGTACAGGCCTGTACTGAGGAGGATTGTGGTTACAGGCCTGTACTGAGGAGGATTGTGTGTATTGTGCATGAGGAGGATTGTGCACATCAGACCTCTACTGAGGAGGATTGTGGGTACAGGCCTGTACTGAGAAGGATTGTGGATATGGGCCTGTACTGAGGAGGATTGTGGGTCCGCGTCAGTACTGAGGACAATTATGGGTACGGGCCTGTACTGAGGAGGATTGTGGGTATGGGCCTGTACTGAGGAGGATTATGGGTACGGGCCTGTAGTGAGGAGGATTGTGCGTATCGGGCCTGTAGTGAGGAGGAGTGTGGGTATTGGGCCTGTACTGAGGAGGACTGTGGGTATTGGGCCTGTACTGTGGGTGTCAGGCCTGTACTGAGGAGGATTGTGGGTATCGGGCCTGTACTGTGGGTGTCAGGCCTGTACTGAGGAGGATTGTGGGTATCGTGCCTCTACTGAGGAGGACTGTGGGTATCGGGCCTGTACTGAGGAGGATTGTGGGCATCGGGCCCGTAGTGAAGAGGATTGTAGGTATTGAGCCTGTAGTGAGGAGGATTGTGGGTATCAGGCCTGTAGTGAGGCAGATTGTGGGTATCAGGCCCGTAGTGAAGAGGATTGTAGGTATTGGGCCTGTAGTAAGGAGGATTGTGGGTATCAGGCCTGTAGTGAGGCAGATTGTGGGTATCGGGCCTGTAGTGAGTAGAATTCTGGGTATCGGGCCTGTAGTGAAGAGGATTGTGGGCATCGGGCCTGTAGTGAGTAGAAATCTGGATATTGGGCCTGTAGTGTGTAAAATTCAGGGTACCGGGCCAGTAGTGATAAGGATTGTGGTATTGGGCCTGTAGTGAGGAGGAATGTGGATATCGGGCCTGTAGTGAGGAGGAATGTGGATATCGGGCCTGTAGTGAGGAGGATTGTGGGTATCGGGCCTGTAGTGAGTAGAATTCTGGATATTGGGCATGTAGTAAGGAGGTTTACGGGTATCGGGCCTGTAGTGAGGAGGATTGTGGGTATTGGGCCGGTAGTGAGGAGGATTGTGGGTATCGCTGATAAGCTGATGTCGACTTTTTACAAATCCTGGAGCTGCCCCTCTTATTTCTGAGCTAAATTTCGTTTGTGAGAAGGAGGATGTTTGTTTAGGGGAAAGATTGACCTTGAAACCAAAGTGATGGTTTGAGCCCAGAGCAGATTGTTTGGTAGAGCTGCATTCAGCCATGTGGCAGCAGTTGCCAATAGTTACGCTGCAGTTTCATTATTCAGCACCACACTGCTCTGCCTAATGTGGTCTAACACAAATATGCACTGGGAATTTGTGCTGCTTTCAACATTGCCGGATTCCATCAGGAAATACTTTAGCTCCATAAATCGACCTACAATAGTATCCATGGCATCAGTAACATCTGGTACATAACTGCTACAGCTCTGGGCCAGGGAGGCACTGAACTAAGTTTTGCTTCCATCCTCGGCTCAGTGGGTAGCACTCTCGCCTCTGAGTCAGAAATTTGTGGGTTCAAGTCCCACTCCGGAGACTTCAGAACAAAATCTAGGGACATTCCGACAGTGCAGCACCCTCTCAGCACTGCACTGTCAGAGTGCCGGCCTAGATTTTCTTCTCAAGAGGTGCCGTCTTTCGGATGAGCTGTTAAACCGAGGCCCCGCCTGTCCTTTCAGGTGGACGTAAAAGATTCCACGGCCACTATTTCAAAGAAGAGCAGGGGAAGTTCTGAGGCCAATATTCAACCCTCACCCAATCAACGTCACTAAAATAAACAGATTATCTGGTCATTATCTCATTGCTGTTTGTGGGATCTTCCTGTGCAAAGATTGGTTGCCGCTTTTCTCTACGTCACAACAGTGACTACACCTTAAAAGTACTTCATTGGCTGTAAAGCGATTTGGGACGTCATGAGGACATGAAGGACACTACGTAAATACAAGCTCTTACCAATATAAACATATTCGGGCAGAGTATCCACTTTGAGCCCTATTAGCAATTTGGGCACGATCGGCACCCAAGATTGCGCCCTTTTTTGAGAAGTGTTGATTTTTCTCGATTTTCCGTCCCAAATCATTTGCATATCAACAAATGTCAAATCTGCCATGTACCAGCGCAATTGGGCAGTGTTTTAAAATGTCATGTTTTTTTTTAATTTGCTTTAAAAAATCTTCCTTGATATGGATGGCAACTTGGTGCACTTGGAATAATACAGCTAAAAATGGGATTATCACGAAAAACAGTCAGCGTTTTAAATCACAGTGCCAATCCGCCACCTGTGAGTAACCCCATTTTAAATCACTGAAAATGAAATGTATACCTGTAATGTATGCACCTGTGAGCATGCTCACAGGTTTGTCGAGCTGTTGACCCATGGCAACCAAATTTTAATTTGATGAAGTTTATGGTCAAAAGTTAATTTGTTTATTCGTTGGTTTTAGTGCCCCTTTAATAAGAGGGCACTTGATTTACAGGTCAACTAAAATATTTGTAGAGCTGTTGCATCACGAGCGGCTTAGCCCGTCACGTGAAGTTCACAAGACTCAATAAAACCCCAGCCAGTTGGGACGAGGTCATCCACGATGAGGTATGTCGTTGTGAGCCTGGTGGATGAACTGGTAATGTGTAGTGTGATTGTTAAACCTTTGTTAATAAACCAACTCGTTCTTAATAGCAATGTGTTGCGATGAATTCTTCAGCAAAGAACCCATGAAGCAAATACATTATAATACTGAACCATATATATATACATATATATATTCAAAAGTTGTTAACTTGTGTCCCTTAGTGTCCTTGCATCTAAAAGAACCACCTCCAGTTTAAGAGCCTCCTCAAAGGCCTGCAAATGCCCAATTAGCGGAAACCCGTCGTGGTGATTAATTTGTCGTGGGGGTGGGGCCAGTGCTATGGGTGGGGCCGGCTTCAAGAGCAGTTTAAACCAGCGCAAAAGATGGCAGAAATTCAATGCATGCTGGATCTAATTTACACTAAAATGTCTGCGCTCATTCGCATTGGGTAGGCTGATTTCTTTGAATTGCACAAAAACTCTTAACTTATATAAAGGCCCAACCCTCTCAGCACAGGGAGTGTCTCCATCAGGAGACCGGCTGGTATGGGGGGCGGGGGAGGGGCACGTCGACCCCCTCGGGTTCACTGTCAACGAGTGAATCGCCCAATCAACACTTTTTATGATGAAGGAGAAATCAGACTCATTTTTCAAAAGTAATTTGCTCCACTACAAGCCTTTTAGCCCCCAGTCTGTCTCTGGGCCACTTACCTCAACCAAGCAGCCTACTCTTACCATGGCAACAGGCCTTCTGGTACAGTGGTGCTCTCTTACCCACAAGGCCTATATCTAGCCCGCGCAAGGCCGCGACCTCTGAGGATTGGTTCGGACAAAGGATAGACCACCACGGCAATCATTAGTGTTTGATTTATAACTCTGTATCTAACCCTTGCTGTCCCTGCCCTGGGAGTGATTGATGGGACAGTGTAGAGGGAGCTTTACTCTGTATCTAACCCATGCTGTACCTGCCCTGGGAGTGTTTGATGGGACAGTGTAGAGGGAGCTTTACTCTGTATCTAACCCGTGCTGTACCTGCCCTGGGAGTGTTTGATGGGACAGTGTAAACAGAGCTTTACTGTGTATCTAACCCGTGCTGTACCTGCCCTGGGAGTGTTTGATGGGACAGTGTAGAGGGAGCTTTACTCTGTATCTAACCCATGCTGTACCTGCCCTGGGAGTGTTTGATGGGACAGTGCAGAGGGAGCTTTACTCTGTATCTAACCCATGCTGTACCTGACCCCAGCGGTGTGGGATGGTCACACTGGCTGCTTGCAATGAATCAAATTCCTCTCCACAAGACTAACCTCCCACATCTGATGGTGTTTGTCAAAGTGACTTTCATTCAGAGAGCGACTGGACAAATCCAGCAGTTCGGCTTTTCTCACTGCAGTTTGTGGTTATGTCACTAAGATTCTCTCGGCATTGCTAAACTCCCTGAGCCGGTGGGGAATGAGTTCTGAGCCTGCACTGTGGAGCGGACATGGCTTGTGCAGAGTTCTGAAGCTGGCGGATGCTTTAATGAAGGTTATGTCTTGCCTGAGGGTGCGAGGGGATAGGATGCAAACACATAGACACAGGAACACAGGGACACACAGGGTCACACAGAGACACACAGGGACACACAGAGACACACAGGGTTACAAAGGGACACACAGGGTCACACAGGGTTACACAGAGACACACAGAGACACACAGGGTCACACAGGGACACACACAGACACACAGAGACACACAGGGACACACAGGGTCACACAGGGACACACACAGACACACAGGGTCACACAGAGACACACAGGGTCACACAGGGACACACAGGGTTACACAGAGACACACACAGACACACAGGGTCACACAGAGACACACAGGGTTACACAGAGACACACACAGACACACAGGGTCACACAGGGACACACAGGGTTACACAGAGACACACACAGACACACACAGACACACAGGGACACACAGGGTCACACAGAGATATACACAGACACACAGGGTCACACAGAGGGTCACACAGAGACACACACAGACACACAGGGTCACACAGAGACACACAGGGTTACACAGAGACACACACAGACAAACAGGGTCACACAGAGACACACCGAGTTACACAGAGACACACACAGACACACAGGGTCACAAAGGGACACACAGGGTCACACAGAGACACACACAGATACACAGAGTCACAGACACACAGGGACACACAGGGGCACACACAGGGACACAGGGACACACAAGGTCACACAGAGTCACACACAGACACACAGAGACACAGACACACAGGGACACACAGGGGCACACAGAGACACACACAGACACACAGAGACACAGACACACAGGGACACACAGGGGCACACAGAGACACACAGGGTCACACAGAGACACAGACACACAGGGACATACAGGGTCACACAGAGACACACACAGACACGCAGGGACACACAGGGTTACACAGAGACACACACAGACACACAGGGACACACAGGGTCACACAGAGACACACACAGACACACAGGGACATAGGGGTACACAGAGACACACACAGAAACACAGGGACACACAGGGTCACACAGAGACACACACAGACACACAGAGACACACAGGGACACACAGAGACACACACAGACACATAGGGACACACAGGGACACACAGGGTCACACAGAGACACACACAGACACACAGAGACACACAGGAACACACAGAGACACAAGCAGACAGAGGGACACACGGGGACACACAGAGACTGACACAGGGACACACAGGGACACACAGGGACACAAGGACACACAGGGATACAGGGTAACAGGGACACACAGGGACACACACAGACACACAGAGACACACGGGGTCACACAGAGACACACACAGACACACAGGGACACACAGGGACACACAGAGACACACAGGGACACACAGACACACAGGGAAACACAGAGACACACAGACATACAGGGACACAGAGACACACAGTGACACACAGAAAAACAGTGACACACAGGGACACAGGGACACACAGACACACAGGGACACACAGACACACAGACACACAGGGACACACAGGGACACAGGGACACACAGACACACAGACACACACAGACACACACAGACACACAGGGACACACAGACACACAGACACACAGGGACACACAGAGACACACAGACACACAGGGACACACAGACACACAGGGACACACAGGGACACACAGGAACACAGGGACACACAAAACACACAGAGACACAGGGACACACAGGGACACACAGGGACACAGGGACACACAGACACACAGGGACACACAGACACACAGACACACAGGGACAGACAGACACACAGACACACAGGGACACACAGGGACACACAGGGACACAGGGACACACAGAGACACACACAGACACACAGGGACACACAGAGACACACATAGACACATAGGGACACACAGGTACACAGGGCACACAGAGACACACACAGACACACAGAGACACACAGGAACACACAGAGACACACAGGAACACACAGAGACACACAGGAACACACAGAGACACAAGCAGACAGAGGGACACACGGGGACACACAGAGACTGACACAGGGACACACAGGGACACAAGGACACGCAGGGACACAGGGACACACAGGGACACAGGGTAACAGAGACACACAGGGACACGCAGCGACACACAGAGACTGACACAGAGACACACATGGACACACAGGGACACAGGGACACAGGGACACACAGGGACACACAGAGACACACAGGGACACACAGAGATACACAGAGACACACAGAGACACACAGGGACACACAGAGACACACAGAGAGACACAGAGACACACAGACACACAGGGAAACACAGAGACACACAGACATACAGGGACACAGAGACACACAGTGACACACAGAAAAACAGTGACACACAGGGACACAGGAACACACAGACACACAGGGACACACAGGAACACACAGACACACAGGGACACACAGACACACAGACACACAGGGACACACAGGGACACAGGGACACACAGACACACAGGGACACACAGGGACACACAGACACACAGGGACACACAGACACACAGACACACAGGGACACACAGGGACACACAGGGACACAGGGATACACAGACACACAGGGACACACAGGGACACACAGACACACAGACACACAGACACACAGGGACACACAGGGACACACAGGAACACAGGGACACACAGAACACACAGAGACACAGGGATACACAGGGACACACAGGGACACAGGGACACACAGACACACAGGGACACACAGACACACAGGGACAGACAGACACACAGACACACAGGGACACACAGGGACACACAGGGACACAGGGACACACAGAGACACAGGGACACACAGGGACACACAGGGACACAGGGACACACAGACACACAGGGACGCACAGGGACACACAGGGACTCAGGGACACACAGAGACACACAGGGACACACAGGGATACACAGGGACACAGAGACACACAGATACACAGGGACACACAGGGACACAGAGACACACAGACACACAGGGACACACAGGGGCACACAGGGACACAGGGACACACAGGGACACACAGGGACACGGGGACACACAGAGACACACAGAAACATATAGACACACAGGTACACACAGACACACAGGCACACAGGGACGCACAGGGACACACAGACACACAGGGACACACAGACACACAGGGACACACAGACACATAGGGACACAGGGACACACAGCACACAGGGACACGGGGACACACAGAGACACACAGGGACACACAGGGACACAGGGACACACAGACACACAGGGACACACAGACACACAGACACACAGACACACAGGGACACACAGGGACACAGGGACACAGGGATACACAGGGACACACAGGGACACAGGGACACACAGACACATAGGGACACACAGGGACACACAGACACACAGGGACACACAGGGACACAGACACACAGGGACGCACAGGGACACACAGACACACAGGGACACACAGACACACAGGGACACAGGGACACATAGCACACAGGGACACGGGGACACTCAGAGACACACAGGGACACACAGGGACACAGGGACACACAGGTACACACAGACACACAGGGACACAGGGACACACAGGGACACACAGGGACACAGGGACACACAGACACACAGGGACACACAGACACACAGGGACACACAGGGACACAGACACACAGGGACACACAGGAACACAGGGATACACAGAGACACACAGAGACACAGGGACACACAGGGACACACAGGGACACAGGGACACACAGACACACAGGGACACACAGGGACACACAGACACACAGGGACACACAGACACACAGACACACAGACACACAGGGACACACAGAGACACAGGGACACACAGGGACACACAGGGACACAGGGACACACAGGGACTCACAGGGACACAGGGACACACAGAGACACACAGGGACACACAGGGACACACAGGGACACAGAGACACACAGACACACAGGGACACACAGGGACACAGAGACACACAGACACACAGGGACACACAGACACACAGGGGCACACAGGGACACAGGGACACACAGACACACAGACACACGGGGACACACAGAGACACACAGGGACACACAGACACACAGACACACAGGGACACACAGACACACAGACACACAGGGACACACAGGGACACAGGGACACAGGGACACACAGGGACACACAGGGACACAGGGACACACAGACACATAGGGACACACAGGGACACACAGACACACAGGGACACACAGGGACACAGACACAAAGGGACACACAAACACACACAGACACACAGGGACACACAGACACACAGGGACACAGGGACACACAGCACACAGGGACACGGGGACACTCAGAGACACACAGGGACACACAGGGACACAGGGACACACAGACACAGGGACACACAGACACACAGACACACAGGGACACAAAGGGACACACAGGGACACAGGGACACACAGACACACAGGGACACACAGGGACACAGGGACACACAGACACACAGGGACACACAGGGACACAGGGACACACAGACACACAGGGACACACAGGGACACACAGACACACAGGGACACACAGGGACACAGACACACAGGGACACACAGGGACACACAGGAACACAGGGATACACAGAGACACACAGAGACACAGGGACACACAGGGACACACAGGGACACAGGGACACACAGACACACAGGGACACACAGGGACACACAGACACACAGGGACACACAGACACACAGGGACACAGGGACACACAGAGACACAGGGACACACAGGGACACACAGGGACACAGGGACACACAGGGACACAGGGACACACAGGGACTCACAGGGACACAGGGACACACAGAGACACACAGGGACACACAGGGACACAGAGACACACAGACACACAGGGACACACAGGGACACAGAGACACACAGACACACAGGGACACACAGACACACAGGGGCACACAGGGACACAGGGACACACAGACACACGGGGACACGGGGACACACAGAGACACACAGAAACATATAGACACACAGGTACACACAGACACACAGGGACACAGAGACACAGGAGCACACAGGGACACACATGCCCACAGCGACACACAGAGACACAGGGGCACACAGAGACACACAGGGACACACAGAGACTGATACACAGACACACAGACACACAGAGACACAAAGGGACACAGGGACACACATCACACAGGGACATGGGGACACACAGACACACAGACACACAGACACAAACGGGTCACACAGAGACACACAGGGACACAGAGACACACAGGGACACACAGGGACACAGGGACACACAGGGACACAGGGACAGACAGAGACACAGGGACACACAGGGACACACAGGGGCACACAGACACACAGAGACACACAGGGACATATAGGGACACAGGGACACACAGACACACAGGGACACACAGGGACACACAGGGACACAGGGACACACAGACACACAGACACACAGACACACAGGGACACACAGAGACACAGGGACACACAGGGACACACAGGGACTCATAGGGACACAGGGACACACAGAGACACACAGGCACTCACAGGGACACACAGGGACACAGAGACACACAGACACACAGGGACGCACAGACACACAGAGACACACAGACACACAGGGACACACAGGGGCACACAGGGACACACAGGGACACACAGGGACACGGGGACACACAGAGACACACAGAAACATATAGACACACAGGTACACACAGACACACAGACACACAGAGACACAGGAGCACACAGGGACACACATGCCCACAGCGACACACAGAGACACAGGGACACACAGAGACACACAGGGACACACAGAGACTGATACACAGACACACAGACACACAGAGACACACAGGGACACAGGGATACACATCACACAGGGACATGGGGACACACAGACACACAGACACACAGACACACACGGGTCACACAGAGACACACAGGGACACAGAGACACACAGGGACACAGGGACACACAGAGACACAGGGACACACTGGGATACACAGGGACACACAGACACACAGAGACACATAGGGACACACAAACACACAGGGACAAAAGGACACGCAGAGACACACAGGGGCACAGGGACACACAGGGACACACAGAGACACACAGACACACAGGGACACACAGAAACACACAGAGACACACAGGGACACACAGAGACACATAGACACACAGGGACACACAGGGTCACACAGAGACACACACAGACACACAGAGCCACACAGGGACACACAGAGACACACACAGACACATAGGGACACACAGGGACACACAGGGTCACACAGAGACACACACAGACACACAGAGACACACAGGAACACACAGAGACACAAGCAGACAGAGGGACACACGGGGACACACAGAGACTGACACAGGGACACACAGGGACACAAGGACACGCAGGGACACAGGGACACACAGGGACACAGGGTAACAGAGACACACAGGGACACGCAGCGACACACAGAGACTGACACAGAGACACACATGGACACACAGGGACACAGGGACACAGGGACACACAGGGACACACAGAGACACACAGGGACATACAGACACACAGGGAAACACAGAGACACAGACATACAGGGACACAGAGACACACAGTGACACACAGAAAAACAGTGACACACAAGGACACAGGGACACACAGACACACAGGTACACACAGGAACACACAGACACACAGACACACAGGGACACACAGGGACACACAGGGACACAGGGACACACAGACACACAGGGACACACAGGGACACACAGACACACAGACACACAGGGACACACAGGAACACAGGGACACACAGAACACACAGAGACACAGGGACACACAGGGACACACAGGGACACAGGGACACACAGACACACAGGGACACACAGGGACACACAGACACACAGGGACACACAGACACACAGACACACAGGGGCACACAGGGACACACAGGGACACAGGGACACACAGAAACACACAGAGACACAGGGACACACAGGGACACACAGGGACACAGGGACACACAGACACACAGGGACACACAGGGACACAGGGACACACAGAGACACACAGGGACACACAGGGACACAGAGACACACAGACACACAGGGACACACAGGGACACAGAGACACACAGACACACAGGGAAACACAGACACACAGGGGCACACAGGGACACAGGGACACACAGTGACACGGGGACACACAGAGACACACAGAAACATATAGACACACAGGTACACACAGGGACACAGAGACACACAGACACACAGAGACACAGGAACACACAGGGACACACATGCCCACAGCGACACACAGAGACACAGGGACACACAGAGACACACAGGGACACACAGAGACTGACACACAAACTCACAGAGACACACAGGGACACAGGGACACACATCACACAGGGACATGGGGACACACAGACACACAGGGACACACAGGGACACACAGACACACAGGGACAAAAGGACACGCAGAGACACACAGGGACACAGGGACACACAGGGACACACAGAGTCACACAGAGACACACAGAAACACACAGACACACAGGGACACACAGAGACACACAGAGACACACAGGGACACATAGGGACACAGGGTCACACAGGGACACACAGAGACACACAGGGACACAGAGAGTATGACATGCAGACATACAGACACACAGGGACACAGGGACACACAGAGACACACAGGGACACAGGGACACACAGGGACACACAGAGACACAGGGACATACAGGGACACACAGGGACACACACAGCACACAGGGACATCGAGACACACAGGGACACAGGGACACACAGACACACACAGACACACATGGACACCCAGGGACACACAGACACACAGGGACACACAGCACACAGGGACACACAGGGACACACAGAGACACACAGCACACAGGGACACACAGCACACAGGGACACACAGAGACTGACACACAGACACACAGACACAGAGGGACACACAGACACACAGAGACACACAGGGACACAGGGACACACAGCGACACACAGAACACAGGGAAACAGGGACACGGGGACACAAAGAGACACACAGGGACACAGGGACACACAGACACACAGACACACAGGGACACACAGGGACACAGGGTCACACAGGGACACACAGACACACAGGGACACACAGACACACAGACACACAGGGACACACAGACACACAGGGACACAGGGACACACAGCACACAGGGACACGGGGACACACAGGGTCACACAGCACACAGGGACACGGGGACACAAAGAGACACACAGGGACACAGGGACACACAGACACACAGACACACAGGGACACACAGGGACACAGGGTCACACAGGGACACACAGACACACAGGGACACACAGACACACAGGGACACAGGGACACACAGCACACAGGGACACGGGGACACACAGAGACACACAGGGACACACAGGGACACAGGGACACACAGGGACACACAGACACACAGACACACAGGGACACACAGGGACACACAGACACACAGGGACACAGGGACACACAGGGACACACAGGGACACACAGGGACACAGGGACACACAGACACACAGGGACACACAGGGACACACAGACACACAGACACACAGGGACACACAGGGACACACAGGAACACAGGGACACACAGATACACACAGAGACACAGGGACACACAGGGACACACAGGGACACACAGACACACAGAGACACACAGGGACACAGGGACACACAGCGACACACAGAACACAGGGAAACAGGGACACACAGAGACACACAGGGACACAGGGACACACAGACACACAGACACACAGGGACACACAGGGACACAGGGTCACACAGGGACACACAGACACACAGGGACACACAGACACACAGGGACACACAGCACACAGGGACACGGGGACACACAGAGCCACACAGGGACACACAGGGACACAGGGACACACAGACACACAGGGACACAGGGACACACAGACACACAGACACACAGACACACAGGGACACACAGACACACAGGGACACAGGGACACACAGGGACACAGGGACACACAGACACATAGGGACACACAGGGACACACAGACACACAGGGACACACAGGGACAGAGACACACAGGGACACACAGACACACAGGGACAAAGGGACACACAGCACACAGGGACACGGGGACACACAGAGACACACAGGGACACACAGGGACACAGGGACACACAGACACAGGGACACACAGACACACAGACACACAGGGACACACAGGGACACAGGGACACACAGACACACAGGAACACACAGGGAAACACAGACACACAGGGACACAGGGACACACAGGGACACACAGGGACACAGGGACACACAGACACACAGGGACACACAGGGACACACAGACACACAGGGACACACAGGGACACAGACACACAGGGACACACAGGGACACACAGGAACACGGGGATACACATAGACACACAGAGACACAGGGACACACAGGGACATATAGGGACACAGGGACACACAGACACACAGGGACACACAGGGACACACAGGGACACAGGGACACAGACACACAGACACACAGGGACACACAGAGACACAGGGACACACAGGGACACAGGGACACACAGGGACTCACAGGGACACAGGGACACACAGAGACACACAGGGACTCACAGGTACACACAGACACACAGACACACACAGACACACAGGGACACACAGACACACAGAGACACACAGATACACAGGGACACACAGGGGCACACAGGGACACACAGGGACACACAGGGACACGGGGACACACAGAGACACACGGGTCACACAGAGACACACAGGGACACAGAGACACACAGGGACACAGGGACACACAGAGACACAGGGACACACAGGGACACACAGACACACAGAGACACATAGGGACACACAAACACACAGGGACAAAAGGACACGCAGAGACACACAGGGGCACAGGGACACAGAGGGACACACAGAGACACACAGAGACACACAGACACACAGGGACACACAGAAACACACAGAGACACACAGGGACACACAGAGACACACAGACACACAGGGACACACAGGGTCACACAGAGACACACACAGACACACAGAGACACACAGGGACACACAGAGACACACACAGACACATAGGGACACACAGGGACACACAGGGTCACACAGAGACACACACAGACACACAGAGACACACAGGAACACACAGAGACACAAGCAGACAGAGGGACACACGGGGACACACAGAGACTGACACAGGGACACACAGGGACACAAGGACATGCAGGGACACAGGGACACACAGGGACACAGGGTAACAGAGACACACAGGGACACGCAGCGACACACAGAGACTGACACAGAGACACACATGGACACACAGGGACACAGGGACACAGGGACACACAGGGACACACAGAGACACACAGGGACATACAGACACACAGGGAAACACAGAGACACAGACATACAGGGACACAGAGACACACAGTGACACACAGAAAAACAGTGACACACAAGGACACAGGGACACACAGACACACAGGTACACACAGGAACACACAGACACACAGACACACAGGGACACACAGGGACACACAGGGACACAGGGACACACAGACACACAGGGACACACAGGGACACACAGACACACAGACACACAGGGACACACAGGAACACAGGGACACACAGAACACACAGAGACACAGGGACACACAGGGACACACAGGGACACAGGGACACACAGACACACAGGGACACACAGGGACACACAGACACACAGGGACACACAGACACACAGACACACAGGGGCACACAGGGACACACAGGGACACAGGGACACACAGAAACACACAGAGACACAGGGACACACAGGGACACACAGGGACACAGGGACACACAGACACACAGGGACACACAGGGACACACAGGGACACAGGGACACACAGAGACACACAGGGACACACAGGGACACAGAGACACACAGACACACAGGGACACACAGGGACACAGAGACACACAGACACACAGGGAAACACAGACACACAGGGGCACACAGGGACACAGGGACACACAGTGACACGGGGACACACAGAGACACACAGAAACATATAGACACACAGGTACACACAGACACACAGACACACAGAGACACACAGAGACACAGGAACACACAGGGACACACATGCCCACAGCGACACACAGAGACACAGGGACACACAGAGACACACAGGGACACACAGAGACTGACACACAAACTCACAGAGACACACAGGGACACAGGGACACACATCACACAGGGACATGGGGACACACAGACACACAGGGACACACAGGGACACACAGACACACAGGGACAAAAGGACACGCAGAGACACACAGGGACACAGGGACACACAGGGACACACAGAGTCACACAGAGACACACAGAGACACACAGACACACAGGGACACACAGAGACACACAGAGACACACAGGGACACATAGGGACACAGGGACACACAGGGACACACAGAGACACACAGGGACACAGAGAGTATGACATGCAGACATACAGACACACAGGGACACAGGGACACACAGAGACACACAGGGACACAGGGACACACAGGGACACACAGGGACACACACAGCACACAGGGACATCGAGACACACAGGGACACAGGGACACACAGACACACACAGACACACATGGACACCCAGGGACACACAGACACACAGGGACACACAGCACACAGGGACACACAGGGACACACAGAGACACACAGCACACAGGGACACACAGCACACAGGGACACACAGAGACTGACACACAGACACACAGACACAGAGGGACACACAGGGACACACAGACACACAGAGACACACAGGGACACAGGGACACACAGCGACACACAGAACACAGGGAAACAGGGACACGGGGACACAAAGAGACACACAGGGACACAGGGACACACAGACACACAGACACACAGGGACACACAGGGACACAGGGTCACACAGGGACACACAGACACACAGGGACACACAGACACACAGGGACACAGGGACACACAGACACACAGGGACACAGGGACACACAGCACACAGGGACACGGGGACACACAGGGTCACACAGCACACAGGGACACGGGGACACAAAGAGACACACAGGGACACAGGGACACACAGACACACAGACACACAGGGACACACAGGGACACAGGTCACACAGGGACACACAGACACACAGGGACACACAGACACACAGGGACACAGGGACACACAGCACACAGGGACACGGGGACACACAGAGACACACAGGGACACACAGGGACACAGGGGCACACAGGGACACACAGACACACAGACACACAGGGACACACAGGGACACACAGGGACACACAGACACACAGGGACACTGGGACACACAGGGACACACAGGGACACACAGACACACAGGGACACACAGGGACACACAGACACACAGACACACAGGGACACACAGGGACACACAGGAACACAGGGACACACAGATACACACAGAGACACAGGGACACACAGGGACACACAGGGACACAGGGACACACAGACACACAGGGACACACAGGGACACACAGACACACAGGGACACACAGACACACAGATACACAGGGACACACAGGGACACAGGGACACACAGAGACACACAGAGACACAGGGACACACAGGGGGACACAGGGACACACAGACACACAGGGACACACAGACACACAGGGACACACAGAGACACACAGGGACACACAGGGACACACAGGGACACAGGGACACACAGAGACACAGGGACACACAGGGACACACAGACACACAGAGACACACAGACACACAGGGGCACACAGGGACACAGGGACACACAGGGACACACAGGGACACGGGGACACACAGAGACACACAGAGACACAGGAACACACAGGGACACACATGCCCACAGCGACACACAGAGACACAGGGACACACAGAGACACACAGGGACACACAGAGACTGACACACAAACTCACAGAGACACACAGGGACACAGCGACACACATCACACAGGTACATGGGGACACACAGAGACACAGGGACACACAGGGACACACAGACACACAGGGACAAAAGGACACGCAGAGACACACAGGGACACAGGGACACACAGGGACACACAGAGTCACACAGAGACACACAGAGACACACAGACACACAGGGACACACAGAGACACACAGAGACACACAGGGACACACAGAGACACACAGACACACAGGGACACACAGGGACACACAGAGATACAGGGACACATAGGGACACTGGGACACACAGGGACACACAGAGACACACAGGGACACAGAGAGTATGACATGCAGACATACAGACACACAGGGACACACAGAGACACACAAGGACATACAGAGTATGACACACAGACACAGAGACACACAGGGACACAGGGACACACAGAGACACACAGGGACACAGGGACACACAGGGACACACAGAGACACAGGGACATACAGGGACACACAGGGACACACACAGCACACAGGGACATCGAGACACACAGGGACACAGGGACACACAGACACACACAGACACACATGGACACCCAGGGACACACAGACACACAGGGACACACAGCACACAGGGACACACAGGGACACACAGAGACACACAGCACACAGGGACACACAGGGACACACAGCACACAGGGACACACAGGGACACACAGAGACTGACACACAGACACACAGACACAGAGGGACACACAGGGACACACAGACGCACAGAGACACACAGGGACACAGGGACACACAGCGACACACAGAACACAGGGAAACAGGGACACACAGGGTCACACAGCACACAGGGACACGGGGACACACAGAGACACACAGGGACACAGGGACACACAGACACACAGACACACAGGGACACACAGGGACACAGGGTCACACAGGGACACACAGACACACAGGGACACACAGACACACAGGGACACAGGGACACACAGCACACAGGGACACGGGGACACACAGAGACACACAGGGACACACAGGGACACAGGGACACACAGGGACACAGGGACACAGGGACACACAGACACACAGGGACACACAGGGACACACAGGGACACAGGGACACACAGACACACAGGGACACACAGGGACACACAGACACACAGGGACACACAGGGACACACAGGGACACAGGGACACACAGGGACATAGGGACACACAGGGACACGCAGACACACAGGGACACACAGGGACAGAGGGACACACAGACACACAGGGACACACAGGGACACACAGGGACACAGGGACACACAGAGACACACAGGGACACACAGGGACACAGAGACACACAGACACACAGGGACACAGGGACACACAGGGACACAGGGACACACAGGGACACACAGACACACAGGGACACCCAGACACACAGACACACAGGGACACACAGGGACACAAGGACACACAGACACACAGGGACACACAGGGACACACAGACACACAGGGACACACAGACACACAGACACACAGGGACAGACAGGAACACAGGGACACACAGAACACACAGAGACACAGGGACACACAGGGACACACAGGGACACAGGGACACACAGACACACAGACACACAGGGGCACACAGGGACACACAGGGACACACAGAAACACACAGAGACACAGGGACACACAGGGACACACAGGGACAGAGGGACACACAGACACACAGGGACACACAGGGACACACAGGGACACAGGGACACACAGAGACACACAGGGACACACAGGGACACACAGACACACAGACACACAGGGACACACAGGGACACAGAGACACACAGACACACAGGGAAACACAGACACACAGGGGCACACAGGGACACAGGGACACACAGGGACACACAGTGACACGGGGACACACAGAGACACACAGAAACATATATACACACAGGTACACACAGACACACAGACACACAGAGACACACAGAGACACAGGAACACACAGGGACACACATGCCCACAGCGACACACAGAGACACAGGGACACACAGAGACACACAGGGACACACAGAGACTGACACACAAACTCACAGAGACACACAGGGACACAGGGACACACATCACACAGGTACATGGGGACACACAGAGACACAGGGACACACAGGGACACACAGACACACAGGGACAAAAGGACACGCAGAGACACACAGGGACACAGGGACACACAGGGACACACAGAGTCACACAGAGACACACAGAGACACACAGACACACAGGGACACACAGAGACACACAGAGACACACAGGGACACACAGAGACACACAGACACACAGGGACACACAGGGACACACAGAGACACAGAGACACACAGGGACACACAAACACACAGGGACAAAAGGACACGCAGAGACACACAGGGGCACAGGGACACAGGGACACACAGAGACACACAGAGACACACAGACACAGAGGGACACACAGGGACACACAGACGCACAGAGACACACAGGGACACAGGGACACACAGCGACACACAGAACACAGGGAAACAGGGACACACAGGGTCACACAGCACACAGGGACACGGGGACACACAGAGACACACAGGGACACAGGGACACACAGACACACAGACACACAGGGACACACAGGGACACAGGGTCACACAGGGACACACAGACACACAGGGACACACAGGGACACAGGGACACAGGGACACACAGCACACAGGGACACGGGGACACACAGAGACACACAGGGACACACAGGGACACAGGGACACACAGGGACACAGGGACACACAGGGACACAGGGACACAGGGACACACAGACACACAGGGACACACAGGGACACAGGGACACACAGACACACAGGGACACACAGGGACACACAGACACACAGTGACACAGGGACACACAGGGACACACAGGGACACAGGGACACACAGGGACATAGGGACACACAGGGACACGCAGACACACAGGGACACACAGGGACACAGACACACAGGGACACACAGGGACACACAGGAACACAGGGACACACAGATACACACAGAGACACAGGGACACACAGGGACACAGGGACACACAGACACACAGGGACACACAGGGACACACAAACACACAGGGACACCCAGACACACAGACACACAGGGACACACAGGGACACAAGGACACACAGACACACAGGGACACACAGGGACACACAGACACACAGGGACACACAGACACACAGACACACAGGGACAGACAGGAACACAGGGACACACAGAACACACAGAGACACAGGGACACACAGGCACACAGGGACACACAGACACACAGACACACAGGGGCACACAGGGACACACAGGGACACACAGAAACACACAGAGACACAGGGACACACAGGGACACACAGGGACAGAGGGACACACAGACACACAGGGACACACAGGGACACACAGGGACACAGGGACACACAGAGACACACAGGGACACACAGGGACACAGAGACACACAGACACACAGGGACACACAGGGACACAGAGACACACAGACACACAGGGAAACACAGACACACAGGGGCACACAGGGACACAGGGACACACAGGGACACACAGTGACACGGGGACACACAGAGACACACAGAAACATATATACACACAGGTACACACAGACACACAGACACACAGAGACACACAGAGACACAGGAACACACAGGGACACACAGGGACACACAGAGACTGACACACAAACTCACAGAGACACACAGGGACACAGGGACACACATCACACAGGTACATGGGGACACACAGAGACACAGGGACACACAGGGACACACAGACACACAGGGACAAAAGGACACGCAGAGACACACAGGGACACAGGGACACACAGGGACACACAGAGTCACACAGAGACACACAGAGACACACAGACACACAGGGACACACAGAGACACACAGAGACACACAGAGACACACAGACAAACAGGGACACACAGGGACACACAGAGACACACAGACACACAGAGACACACAGAGACACACAGGGACACACAGAGACACACAGACACACAGGGACACACAGGGTCACACAGAGACACACACAGACACACAGAGACACACAGGGACACACAGAGACACACACAGACACACAGGGACACACAGGGTCACACAGAGACACACACAGACACACAGAGACACACAGGGACACACAGAGACACACACAGACACATAGGGACACACAGGGACACACAGGGTCACACAGAGACACACACAGACACACAGAGACACACAGGAACACACAGAGACACAAGCAGACAGAGGGACACACGGGGACACACAGAGACTGACACAGGGACACACAGGGACACAAGGACACGCAGGGACACAGGGACACACAGGGACACAGGGTAACAGAGACACACAGGGACACGCAGCGACACACAGAGACTGACACAGAGACACACATGGACACACAGGGACACAGGGACACAGGGACACACAGGGACACACAGAGACACACAGGGACACACAGGGACACACAGACACACAGGGAAACACAGAGACACACAGACATACAGGGACACAGAGACACACAGTGACACACAGAAAAACAGTGACACACAGGGACACAGGGACACACAGACACACAGACACACGGGGACACACAGGGACACAGGGACACACAGACACACAGGGACA
Organism: Pristiophorus japonicus; assembly: GCF_044704955.1. NCBI lineage: Eukaryota > Metazoa > Chordata > Chondrichthyes > Pristiophoridae > Pristiophorus > Pristiophorus japonicus. The sequence continues at coordinate 42,592,542 of NC_091995.1, read as the reverse complement.
CACAGGGACACACAGACACACAGGGACACCCAGACACACAGACACACAGGGACACACAGGGACACAGGGACACACAGACACACAGGGACACACAGGGACACACAGACACACAGGGACACACAGACACACAGACACACAGGGACACACAGGAACACAGGGACACACAGAACACACAGAGACACAGGGACACACAGGGACACACAGGGACACAGGGACACACAGACACACAGGGACACACAGGGACACACAGACACACAGGGACACACAGACACACAGACACACAGGGCACACAGGGACACACAGGGACACAGGGACACACAGAAACACACAGAGACACAGGGACACACAGGGACACACAGGGACAGAGGGACACACAGACACACAGGGACACACAGGGACACAGGGACACACAGAGACACACAGGGACACACAGGGACACAGAGACACACAGACACACAGGGACACACAGGGACACAGAGACACACAGACACACAGGGAAACACAGACACACAGGGGCACACAGGGACACAGGGACACACAGGGACACACAGTGACACGGGGACACACAGAGACACACAGAAACATATATACACACAGGTACACACAGACACACAGACACACAGAGACACACAGAGACACAGGAACACACAGGGACACACAGGGACACAGCGACACACAGAGACACAGGGACACACAGAGACACACAGGGACACACAGAGACTGACACACAAACTCACAGAGACACACAGGGACACAGGGACACACATCACACAGGGACATGGGGACACACAGAGACACAGGGACACACAGGGACACACAGGGACACACAGGGACACAGGGACAAAAGGACACGCAGAGACACACAGGGACACAGGGACACACAGGGACACACAGAGTCACACAGAGACATACAGAGACACACAGACACACAGGGACACACAGAGACACACAGGGACACACAGAGACACACAGACACACAGGGACACACAGGGACACACAGAGACACAGGGACACATAGGGACACAGGGACACACAGGGACACACAGAGACACACAGGGACACAGAGAGTATGACATGCAGACATACAGACACACAGGGACACACAGAGACACACAAGGACACACAGAGTATGACACACAGACACAGAGACACACAGGGACACAGGGACACACAGAGACACACAGGGACACAGGGACACACAGGGACACACAGAGACACAGGGACATACAGGGACACACAGGGACACACACAGCACACAGGGACATCGAGACACACAGGGACACAGGGACACACAGACACACACAGACACACATGCACACCCAGGGACACACAGACACACAGGGACACACAGCACACAGGGACACACAGGGACACACAGAGACACACAGCACACAGGGACACACAGGGACACACAGCACACAGGGACACACAGGGACACACAGAGACTGACACACAGACACGCAGATACGGAGGGACACACAGGGACACACAGACACACAGAGACACACAGGGACACAGGGACACACAGCGACACACAGAACACAGGGAAACAGGGACACACAGGGTCACACAGCACACAGGGACACGGGGACACACAGAGACACACAGGGACACAGGGACACACAGACACACAGACACACAGGGACACACAGGGACACAGGGTCACACAGGGACACACAGACACACAGGGACACACAGACACACAGGGACACAGGGACACACAGCACACAGGGACACGGGGACACACAGAGACACACAGGGACACACAGGGACACAGGGACACACAGGGACACAGGGACACAGGGACACACAGACACACAGGGACACACAGGGACACACAGGGACACAGGGACACACAGACACACAGGGACACACAGGGACACACAGACACACAGGGACACAGGGACACACAGGGACACACAGGGACACAGGGACACACAGACACATAGGGACACACAGGGACACGCAGACACACAGGGACACACAGGGACACAGACACACAGGGACACACAGGGACACACAGGAACACAGGGACACACAGATACACACAGAGACACAGGGACACACAGAGACACAGGGACACACAGACACATAGGGACACACAGGGACACACAGACACACAGGCACACACAGACACACAGACACACAGGGACACACAGGGACACAGGGACACACAGAGACACACAGAGACACAGGGACACACAGGGGGACACAGGGACACACAGACACAGGGACACACAGAGACACACAGGGACACACAAACACACAGGGACAAAAGGACACGCAGAGACGCACAGGGGCACAGGGACACACAGGGACACACGGAGACACACAGAGACACACAGAGACATACAGACACACAGGGACACACAGACACACAGGGACACACAGGGTCACACAGAGACACACACAGACACACAGAGACACACAGGGACACACAGAGACACACACAGACACATAGGGACACACAGGGACACACAGGGTCACACAGAGACACACACAGACACACAGAGACACACAGGAACACACAGAGACACAAGCAGACAGAGGGACACATGGGGACACACAGAGACTGACACAGGGACACACAGGGACACACAGGGACACAGGGACACACAGGGACACAGGGACACACGGGGACACGCAGACACACAGGGACACACAGGGACACAGGGACACGCAGGGACACAGGGACACACAGGGACACAGGGTAACAGAGACACACAGGGACACGCAGCGACACACAGAGACTGACACAGAGACACACATGGACACACAGGGACACAGGGACACAGGGACACACAGGGACACACAGAGACACACAGGGACACACAGGGACACACAAACACACAGGGAAACACAGAGACACACAGACATACAGGGACACAGAGACACACAGTGACACACAGAAAAACAGTGACACACAGGGACACAGGGACACACAGACACACAGATACACACAGGAACACACAGACACACAGGGACACACAGACACACAGACACACTGGGACACACAGGGACACAGGGACACACAGACACACAGGGACACACAGGGACACACAGACACACAGGGACACCCAGACACACAGACACACAGGGACACACAGGGACACACAGACACACAGGGACACACAGGGACACACAGACACACAGGGACACACAGACACACAGACACACAGGGACACACAGGAACACAGGGACACACAGAACACACAGAGACACAGGGACACACAGGGACACACAGGGACACACAGGGACACAGGGACACACAGACACACAGGGACACACAGGGACACACAGACACACAGGGACACACAGACACACAGACACACAGGGGCACACAGGGACACACAGGGACACAGGGACACACAGAAACACACAGAGACACAGGGACACACAGGGACACACAGGGACACAGGGACACACAGACACACAGGGACACACAGGGACACACAGGGACACACAGAGACACACAGGGACACACAGGGACACAGAGACACACAGACACACAGGGACACACAGGGACACAGAGACACACAGACACACAGGGAAACACAGACACACAGGGGCACACAGGGACACAGGGACACACAGGGACACACAGTGACACGGGGACACACAGAGACACACAGAAACATATAGACACACAGGTACACACAGACACACAGACACACAGAGACACACAGAGACACAGGAACACACAGGGACACACATGCCCACAGCGACACACAGAGACACAGGGACACACAGAGACACACAGGGACACACAGAGACTGACACACAAACTCACAGAGACACACAGGGACACAGGGACACACATCACACAGGGACATGGGGACAAACAGAGACACAGGGACACACAGGGACACACAGCGACACACAGGGACACAGGGACACACAGAGTCACACAGAGACACACAGAGACACACAGAGACACACAGAGACACACAGACACACAGTGACACACAGAGACACACAGAGACACACAGGGACACACAGACACACAAGGACACACAGGGACACAGAGACACACAGACACACAGGGATACACAGACACACAGGGGCACACAGGGACACAGGGACAGACAGGGACACACAGTGACACGGGGACACACAGAGACACACAGAAACATATAGACACACAGGTACACACAGACACACAGACACACAGAGACACACAGGGACACACAAACACACAGGGACAAAAGGACACGCAGAGACACACAGGGGCACAGGGACACACAGGGACACACAGATACACACAGAGACACACAGAGACACACAGACACACAGGGACACACAGGGACACAGAGACACACAGACACACAGGGAAACACAGACACACAGGGGCACACAGGGACACAGGGACACACAGGGACACACAGTGACACGGGGACACACAGAGACACACAGAAACATATAGACACACAGGTACACACAGACACACAGACACACAGAGACACACAGAGACACAGGAACACACAGGGACACACATGCCCACAGCGACACACAGAGACACAGGGACACACAGAGACACACAGGGACACACAGAGACTGACACACAAACTCACAGAGACACACAGGGACACAGGGACCCACATCACACAGGGACATGGGGACACACAGAGACACAGGGATACACAGGGACACACAGGGACACACAGACACACAGGGACAAAAGGACACGCAGAGACACACAGGGACACAGGGACACACAGGGACACACAGAGTCACACAGAGACACACAGAGGCACACAGACACACAGGGACACACAGAGACACACAGGGACACACAGAGACACACAGACACATAGGGACACACAGGGACACACAGAGACACAGGGACACATAGGGACACAGGGACACACAGGGACACACAGAGACACACATGGACACAGAGAGTATGACATGCAGACATACAGACACACAGGGACACACAGAGACACACAAGGACACACAGAGTATGACACACAAACACAGAGACACACAGGGACACAGGGACACACAGAGACACACAGGGACACAGGGACACACAGGGACACACAGAGACACAGGGACATACAGGGACACACAGGGACACACACAGCACACAGGGACATCGAGACACACAGGGACACAGGGACACACAGACACACACAGACACACATGGACACCCAGGGACACACAGACACACAGGGACACACAGCACACAGGGACACACAGAGACACACAGCACACAGGGACACACAGGGACACACAGCACACAGGGACACACAGGGACACACAGAGACTGACACACAGACACACAGACACAGAGGGACACACAGGGACACACAGACGCACAGAGACACACAGGGACACAGGGACACACTGCGACACACAGAACACAGGGAAACAGGGACACACAGGGTCACACAGCACACAGGGACACGGGGACACACAGAGACACACAGGGACACAGGGACACACAGACTCACAGACACACAGGGACACACAGGGACACAGGGTCACACAGGGACACACAGACACACAGGGACACACAGACACACAGGGACACAGGGACACACAGCACACAGGGACACGGGGACACACAGAGACACACAGGGACACACAGGGACACAGGGACACACAGGGACACAGGGACACACAGACACACAGGGACACAGGGACACACAGGGACACACAGGGACACAGGGACACACAGACACACAGGGACACACAGTGACACACAGACACACAGGGACACAGGGACACACAGGGACACACAGGGACACAGGGACACACAGACACATAGGGACACACAGACACACAGAGACACACAGGGACACAGGGACACACAGAGACACACAGAGACACAGGGACACACAGGGGGACACAGGGACACACAGACACACAGGGACACACAGGGACACACAGGGACACAGGGACACACAGAAACACACAGGGACACACAGGGACACACAGGGACACAGAGACACACAGACACACAGGGACACACAGGGACACAGAGACACACAGACACACAGGGACACACAGACACACAGGGGCACACAGGGACACAGGGACACACAGGGACACACAGGGACACGGGGACACACAGAGACACACAGAAACATATAGACACACAGGTACACACAGACACACAGACACACAGAGACACACAGAGACACAGGAACACACAGGGACACACATGCCCACAGCGACACACAGAGACACAGGGACACACAGAGACACACAGGGACACACAGGGACACAGGGACACACATCTCACAGAGACACACAGACACACAGGGACACACAGAGACACACAGAGACACAGGGACACACAGGGACACACAGAGACACAGGGACACAAAGGGACACAGGGACACACAGGGACACAGAGACACACAGGGACACACAGGGACACAGGGACACACATCTCACAGAGACACACAGACACACAGGGACACACAGAGACACACAGAGACACAGGGACACACAGAGACACACAGGGACACACAGAGACACACAGGGACACACAGACACACAGAGACACACAGAGACACACAGAGACACAGGGACACACACAGACACACAGGGACACACAGAGACACACAGGGACACACAGACACACAGAGACACACAGGGACACACAGAGACACACATGGACACACAGAGACACACAGACACACAGGACACACAGGGACACACAGAGACACAGGGACACATAGGGACACTGGGACACACAGGGACACACAGAGACACACAGGGACACAGAGAGTATGACATGCAGACATACAGACACACAGGGACACACAGAGACACACAAGGACACACAGAGTATGACACACAGACACAGAGACACACAGGGACACAGGGACACACAGAGACACACAGGGACACAGGGACACACAGGGACACACAGAGACACAGGGACATATAGGGACACACAGGGACACACACAGCACACAGGGACATCGAGACACACAGGGACACAGGGACACACAGACACACACAGACACACATGGACACCCAGGGACACACAGACACACAGGGACACACAGCACACAGGGACACACAGGGACACACAGAGACACACAGCACACAGGGACACACAGGGACACACAGCACACAGGGACACACAGGGACACACAGAGACTGACACACAGACACACAGACACAGAGGGACACACAGGGACACACAGACGCACAGAGACACACAGGGACACAGGGACACACAGCGACACACAGAACACAGGGAAACAGGGACACACAGGGTCACACAGCACACAGGGACACGGGGACACACAGAGACACACAGGGACACAGGGACACACAGACACACAGACACACAGGGACACACAGGGACACACAGGGACACAGGGTCACACAGGGACACACAGACACACAGGGACACACAGACACACAGGGACACAGGGACACACAGCACACAGGGACACGGGGACACACAGAGACACACAGGGACACACAGGGACACAGGGACACACAGGGACACAGGGACACACAGGGACACAGGGACACAGGGACACACAGACACACAGGGACACACAGGGACACACAGGGACACAGGGACACACAGACACACAGGGACACACAGGGACACACAGACACACAGGGACACAGGGACACACAGGGACACACAGGGACACAGGGACATAGGGACACACAGGGACACGCAGACACACAGGGACACACAGGGACACAGACACACAGGGACACACAGGAACACAGGGACACACAGATACACACAGAGACACAGGGACACACAGGGACACAGGGACACACAGACACACAGGGACACACAGAGACACACAGACACACAGGGACACCCAGACACACAGACACACAGGGACACACAGGGACACAGGGACACACAGACACACAGGGACACACAGGGACACAGGGACACACAGGGACACACAGACACACAGGGACATATAGGGACACACAGGGACACACACAGCACACAGGGACATCGAGACACACAGGGACACAGGGACACACAGACACACACAGACACACATGGACACCCAGGGACACACAGACACACAGGGACACACAGCACACAGGGACACACAGGGACACACAGAGACACACAGCACACAGGGACACACAGGGACACACAGCACACAGGGACACACAGGGACACACAGAGACTGACACACAGACACACAGACACAGAGGGACACACAGGGACACACAGACGCACAGAGACACACAGGGACACAGGGACACACAGCGACACACAGAACACAGGGAAACAGGGACACACAGGGTCACACAGCACACAGGGACACGGGGACACACAGAGACACACAGGGACACACAGGGACACAGGGACACACAGGGACACAGGGACACACAGGGACACAGGGACACAGGGACACACAGACACACAGGGACACACAGGGACACACAGGGACACAGGGACACACAGACACACAGGGACACACAGGGACACACAGGGTCACACAGCACACAGGGACACGGGGACACACAGAGACACACAGGGACACACAGGGACACAGGGACACACAGGGACACAGGGACACACAGACACACAGGGACACACAGGGACACACAGGGACACAGGGACACACAGACACACAGGGACACACAGGGACACACAGACACACAGGGACACAGGGACACACAGGGACACAGGGACACGCAGACACACAGGGACACACAGGGACACAGACACACAGGGACACACAGGAACACAGGGACACACAGATACACACAGAGACACAGGGACACACAGGGACACAGGGACACACAGACACACAGGGACACACAGAGACACACAGACACACAGGGACACCCAGACACACAGACACACAGGGACACACAGGGACACAGGGATACACAGACACACAGGGACACACAGGGACACACAGACACACAGGGACACACAGACACACAGACACACAGGGACAGACAGAAACACAGGGACACACAGAACACACAGAGACACAGGGACACACAGGGACACACAGACACACAGGGACACACAGACACACAGACACACAGGGACACACAGGGACACACAGAAACACACAGAGACACAGGGACACACAGGGACAGAGGGACACACAGACACACAGGGACACACAGGGACACACAGGGACACAGGGACACACAGAGACACACAGGGACACACAGGGACACAGAGACACACAGACACACAGGGACACACAGGGACACAGAGACACACAGACACACAGGGAAACACAGACACACAGGGGCACACAGGGACACAGGGACACACAGGGACACACAGTGACACGGGGACACACAGAGACACACAGAAACATATATACACACAGGTACACACAGACACACAGACACACAGAGACACACAGAGACACAGGAACACACAGGGACACACATGCCCACAGCGACACACAGAGACACAGGGACACACAGAGACACACAGGGACACACAGAGACTGACACACAAACTCACAGAGACACACAGGGACACAGCGACACACATCACACAGGTACATGGGGACACACAGAGACACAGGGACACACAGGGACACACAGGGACACACAGACACACAGGGACAAAAGGACACGCAGAGACACACAGGGACACAGGGACACACAGGGACACACAGAGTCACACAGAGACACACAGAGACACACAGACACACAGGGACACACAGAGACACACAGAGACACACAGTGACACACAGAGACACACAGACACACAGGGACACACAAGGACACACAGAGACACAGGGACACATAGGGACACAGGGACACACAGGGACACACAGACACACAGGGACAAAAGGACACGCAGAGACACACAGGGACACAGGGACACACAGGGACACACAGAGACACACAGACACACAGGGACACACAGAGACACACAGAGGCACAGGGACACACAGGGACACACAGAGACACAGGGACACAAAGGGACACAGGGACACACAGAGACACACAGGGACACACAGGGACACACAGACACACAGAGACACACAGGGACACACAGAGACACACAGGGACACACAGAGACACACAGACACACAGGGACACACAGGGACACACAGAGACAGAGGGACACATAGGGACACTGGGACACACATGGACACACAGAGACACACAGGGACACAGAGAGTATGACATGCAGACATACAGACACACAGGGACACACAGAGACACACAAGGACACACAGAGACACAGGGACACATAGGGACACAGGGACACACAGGGACACACAGACACACAGGGACAAAAGGACACGCAGAGACACACAGGGACACAGGGACACACAGGGACACACAGAGACACACAGACACACAGGGACACACAGAGACACACAGAGACACAGGGACACACAGGGACACACAGAGACACAGGGACACAAAGGGACACAGGGACACACAGAGACACACAGGGACACACAGGGACACACAGACACACAGAGACACACAGGGACACACAGAGACACACAGGGACACACAGAGACACACAGACACACAGGGACACACAGGGACACACAGAGACAGAGGGACACATAGGGACACTGGGACACACATGGACACACAGAGACACACAGGGACACAGAGAGTATGACATGCAGACATACAGACACACAGGGACACACAGAGACACACAAGGACACACAGAGTATGACACACAGACACAGAGACACACAGGGACACAGGGACACACAGAGACACACAGGGACACAGGGACACACAGGGACACACAGAGACACAGGGACATACAGGGACACACAGGGACACACACAGCACACAGGGACATCGAGACACACAGGGACACAGGGACACACAGACACACACAGACACACATGCACACCCAGGGACACACAGACACACAGGGACACACAGCACACAGGGACACACAGGGACACACAGAGACACACAGCACACAGGGACACACAGGGACACACAGCACACAGGGACACACAGGGACACACAGAGACTGACACACAGACACACAGATACGGAGGGACACACAGGGACACACAGACGCACAGAGACACACAGGGACACAGGGACACACAGCGACACACAGAACACAGGGAAACAGGGACACACAGGGTCACACAGCACACAGGGACACGGGGACACACAGAGACACACAGGGACACAGGGACACACAGACACACAGACACACAGACACACACAGGGACACAGGGTCACACAGGGACACACAGGGACACAGGGACACACAGACACACAGGGACACAGGGACACACAGCACACAGGGACACGGGGACACACAGAGACACACAGGGACACACAGGGACACAGGGACACACAGGGACACAGGGACACAGGGACACACAGGGACACAGGGACACACAGGGACACACAGGGACACAGGGACACACAGACACACAGGGACACAGGGACACACAGACACATAGGGACACACAGGGACACGCAGACACACAGGGACACACAGGGACACACAGGGACACAGACACACAGGGACACACAGGGACACACAGGAACACAGGGACACACAGATACACACAGAGACACAGGGACACACACGGACACAGGGACACACAGACACACAGGGACACACAGGGACACACAGACACACAGGCACACACAGACACACAGACACACAGGGACACACAGGGACACAGGGACACACAGAGACACACAGAGACACAGGGACACACAGGGGGACACAGGGACACACAGACACAGGGACACACAGAGACACACAGGGACACACAAACACACAGGGACAAAAGGACACGCAGAGACGCACAGGGGCACAGGGACACACAGGGACACACGGAGACACACAGAGACACACAGAGACACACAGACACACAGGGACACACAGACACACAGGGACACACAGGGTCACACAGAGACACACACAGACACACAGAGACACACAGGGACACACAGAGACACACACAGACACATAGGGACACACAGGGACACACAGGGTCACACAGAGACACACACAGACACACAGAGACACACAGGAACACACAGAGACACAAGCAGACAGAGGGACACACGGGGACACACAGAGACTGACACAGGGACACACAGGGACACAAGGACACGCAGGGACACAGGGACACACAGGGACACAGGGTAACAGAGACACACAGGGACACGCAGCGACACACAGAGACTGACACAGAGACACACATGGACACACAGGGACACAGGGACACAGGGACACACAGGGACACACAGAGACACACAGGGACACACAGGGACACACAGACACACAGGGAAACACAGAGACACACAGACATACAGGGACACAGACACACAGGGACACACAGGAACACAGGGACACACAGATACACACAGAGACACAGGGACACACAGGGACACAGGGACACACAGACACACAGGGACACACAGAGACACACAGACACACAGGGACACCCAGACACACAGACACACAGGGACACACAGGGACACAGGGACACACAGACACACAGGGACACACAGGGACACAGGGACACACAGGGACACACAGACACACAGGGACATATAGGGACACACAGGGACACACACAGCACACAGGGACATCGAGACACACAGGGACACAGGGACACACAGACACACACAGACACACATGGACACCCAGGGACACACAGACACACAGGGACACACAGCACACAGGGACACACAGGGACACACAGAGACACACAGCACACAGGGACACACAGGGACACACAGCACACAGGGACACACAGGGACACACAGAGACTGACACACAGACACACAGACACAGAGGGACACACAGGGACACACAGACGCACAGAGACACACAGGGACACAGGGACACACAGCGACACACAGAACACAGGGAAACAGGGACACACAGGGTCACACAGCACACAGGGACACGGGGACACACAGAGACACACAGGGACACACAGGGACACAGGGACACACAGGGACACAGGGACACAGGGACACACAGACACACAGGGACACACAGGGACACACAGGGACACACAGGGACACAGGGACACACAGACACACAGGGACACACAGGGACACACAGGGTCACACAGCACACAGGGACACGGGGACACACAGAGACACACAGGGACACACAGGGACACAGGGACACACAGGGACACAGGGACACACAGACACACAGGGACACACAGGGACACACAGGGACACAGGGACACACAGACACACAGGGACACACAGGGACACACAGACACACAGGGACACAGGGACACACAGGGACACACAGGGACACAGGGACATAGGGACACACAGGGACACGCAGACACACAGGGACACACAGGGACACAGACACACAGGGACACACAGGAACACAGGGACACACAGATACACACAGAGACACAGGGACACACAGGGACACAGGGACACACAGACACACAGGGACACACAGAGACACACAGACACACAGGGACACCCAGACACACAGACACACAGGGACACACAGGGACACAGGGATACACAGACACACAGGGACACACAGGGACACACAGACACACAGGGACACACAGAACACACAGAGACACAGGGACACACAGGGACACACAGACACACAGGGACACACAGACACACAGACACACAGGGACACACAGGGACACACAGAAACACACAGAGACACAGGGACACACAGGGACAGAGGGACACACAGACACACAGGGACACACAGGGACACACAGGGACACAGGGACACACAGAGACACACAGGGACACACAGGGACACAGAGACACACAGACACACAGGGACACACAGGGACACAGAGACACACAGACACACAGGGAAACACAGACACACAGGGGCACACAGGGACACAGGGACACACAGGGACACACAGTGACACGGGGACACACAGAGACACACAGAAACATATATACACACAGGTACACACAGACACACAGACACACAGAGACACACAGAGACACAGGAACACACAGGGACACACATGCCCACAGCGACACACAGAGACACAGGGACACACAGAGACACACAGGGACACACAGAGACTGACACACAAACTCACAGAGACACACAGGGACACAGCGACACACATCACACAGGTACATGGGGACACACAGAGACACAGGGACACACAGGGACACACAGGGACACACAGACACACAGGGACAAAAGGACACGCAGAGACACACAGGGACACAGGGACACACAGGGACACACAGAGTCACACAGAGACACACAGAGACACACAGACACACAGGGACACACAGAGACACACAGAGACACACAGTGACACACAGAGACACACAGACACACAGGGACACACAAGGACACACAGAGACACAGGGACACATAGGGACACAGGGACACACAGGGACACACAGACACACAGGGACAAAAGGACACGCAGAGACACACAGGGACACAGGGACACACAGGGACACACAGAGACACACAGACACACAGGGACACACAGAGACACACAGAGGCACAGGGACACACAGGGACACACAGAGACACAGGGACACAAAGGGACACAGGGACACACAGAGACACACAGGGACACAAAGGGACACACAGACACACAGAGACACACAGGGACACACAGAGACACACAGGGACACACAGAGACACACAGACACACAGGGACACACAGGGACACACAGAGACAGAGGGACACATAGGGACACTGGGACACACATGGACACACAGAGACACACAGGGACACAGAGAGTATGACATGCAGACATACAGACACACAGGGACACACAGAGACACACAAGGACACACAGAGACACAGGGACACATAGGGACACAGGGACACACAGGGACACACAGACACACAGGGACAAAAGGACACGCAGAGACACACAGGGACACAGGGACACACAGGGACACACAGAGACACACAGACACACAGGGACACACAGAGACACACAGAGACACAGGGACACACAGGGACACACAGAGACACAGGGACACAAAGGGACACAGGGACACACAGAGACACACAGGGACACACAGGGACACACAGACACACAGAGACACACAGGGACACACAGAGACACACAGGGACACACAGAGACACACAGACACACAGGGACACACAGGGACACACAGAGACAGAGGGACACATAGGGACACTGGGACACACATGGACACACAGAGACACACAGGGACACAGAGAGTATGACATGCAGACATACAGACACACAGGGACACACAGAGACACACAAGGACACACAGAGTATGACACACAGACACAGAGACACACAGGGACACAGGGACACACAGAGACACACAGGGACACAGGGACACACAGGGACACACAGAGACACAGGGACATACAGGGACACACAGGGACACACACAGCACACAGGGACATCGAGACACACAGGGACACAGGGACACACAGACACACACAGACACACATGCACACCCAGGGACACACAGACACACAGGGACACACAGCACACAGGGACACACAGGGACACACAGAGACACACAGCACACAGGGACACACAGGGACACACAGCACACAGGGACACACAGGGACACACAGAGACTGACACACAGACACACAGATACGGAGGGACACACAGGGACACACAGACGCACAGAGACACACAGGGACACAGGGACACACAGCGACACACAGAACACAGGGAAACAGGGACACACAGGGTCACACAGCACACAGGGACACGGGGACACACAGAGACACACAGGGACACAGGGACACACAGACACACAGACACACAGACACACACAGGGACACAGGGTCACACAGGGACACACAGGGACACAGGGACACACAGACACACAGGGACACAGGGACACACAGCACACAGGGACACGGGGACACACAGAGACACACAGGGACACACAGGGACACAGGGACACAGGGACACACAGGGACACAGGGACACACAGGGACACACAGGGACACAGGGACACACAGACACACAGGGACACAGGGACACACAGACACATAGGGACACACAGGGACACGCAGACACACAGGGACACACAGGGACACACAGGGACACAGACACACAGGGACACACAGGGACACACAGGAACACAGGGACACACAGATACACACAGAGACACAGGGACACACACGGACACAGGGACACACAGACACACAGGGACACACAGGGACACACAGACACACAGGCACACACAGACACACAGACACACAGGGACACACAGGGACACAGGGACACACAGAGACACACAGAGACACAGGGACACACAGGGGGACACAGGGACACACAGACACAGGGACACACAGAGACACACAGGGACACACAAACACACAGGGACAAAAGGACACGCAGAGACGCACAGGAGCACAGGGACACACAGGGACACACGGAGACACACAGAGACACACAGAGACACACAGACACACAGGGACACACAGACACACAGGGACACACAGGGTCACACAGAGACACACACAGACACACAGAGACACACAGGGACACACAGAGACACACACAGACACATAGGGACACACAGGGACACACAGGGTCACACAGAGACACACACAGACACACAGAGACACACAGGAACACACAGAGACACAAGCAGACAGAGGGACACACGGGGACACACAGAGACTGACACAGGGACACACAGGGACACAAGGACACGCAGGGACACAGGGACACACAGGGACACAGGGTAACAGAGACACACAGGGACACGCAGCGACACACAGAGACTGACACAGAGACACACATGGACACACAGGGACACAGGGACACAGGGACACACAGGGACACACAGAGACACACAGGGACACACAGGGACACACAGACACACAGGGAAACACAGAGACACACAGACATACAGGGACACAGAGACACACAGTGACACACAGAAAAACAGTGACACACAGGGACACAGGGACACACAGACACACAGGTACACACAGGAACACACAGACACACAGGGACACACAGACACACAGACACACTGGGACACACAGGGACACAGGGACACACAGACACACAGGGACACACAGGGACACACAGACACACAGGGACACCCAGACACACAGACACACAGGGACACACAGGGACACACAGGGACACAGGGACACACAGACACACAGGGACACACAGGGACACACAGACACACAGGGACACACAGACACACAGACACACAGGGACACACAGGAACACAGGGACACACAGAACACACAGAGACACAGGGACACACAGGGACACACAGGGACACAGGGACACACAGACACACAGGGACACACAGGGACACACAGACACACAGGGACACACAGACACACAGGGGCACAGGGGCACACAGGGACACACAGGGACACAGGGACACACAGAAACACACAGAGACACAGGGACACACAGGGACACACAGGGACAGAGGGACACACAGACACACAGGGACACACAGGGACACAGGGACACACAGAGACACACAGGGACACACAGGGACACAGAGACACACAGGGACACACAGGGACACACAGGGACACAGAGACACACAGACACACAGGGACACACAGGGACACAGAGACACACAGGGACACAGGGACACACAGGGACACACAGTGACACGGGGACACACAGAGACACACAGAAACATATATACACACAGGTACACACAGACACACAGACACACAGAGACACACAGAGACACAGGGACACACAGACACACAGGGGCACAGGGGCACACAGGGACACACAGGGACACAGGGACACACAGAAACACATAGAGACACAGGGACACACAGGGACACAGGGACACACAGACACACAGGGACACACAGGGACACACAGGGACACACAGAGACACACAGGGACACAGAGACACACAGACACACAGGGACACACAGGGACACAGAGACACACAGACACACAGGGAAACACAGACACAGAGACACACAGATACACACAGGGACACACAGGGACACAGGGACACACATCACACAGGGACATGGGGACACACAGAGACACAGGGACACACAGAGACACACAGGGACACAGGGACACACAGGGACACACAGAGTCAAACAGAGACACACAGAGGCACACAGACACACAGTGACACACAGAGACACACAGAGACACACAGGGACACACAGACACACAAGGACACACAGGGACACAGAGACACACAGACACACAGGTATACACAGACACACAGGGGCACACAGAAACATATAGACACACAGGTACACACAGACACACAGACACACAGAGACACACAGAGACACAGGAACACACAGGGACACACATGCCTACAGCGACACACAGAGACACAGGGACACACAGAGACACACAGGGACACACAGAGACTGACACACAAAATCACAGAGACACACAGGGCCACAGGGACACACATCACACAGGGACATGGGGACACACAGAGACACAGGGATACACAGGGACACACAGGGACACACAGACACACAGGGACACACAGACACACAGACACACTGGGACACACAGGGACACAGGGACACACAGACACACAGGGACACACAGGGACACACAGACACACAGGGACACCCAGACACACAGACACACAGGGACACACAGGGACACACAGGGACACAGGGACACACAGACACACAGGGACACACAGGGACACACAGACACACAGGGACACACAGACACACAGACACACAGGGACACACAGGAACACAGGGACACACAGAACACACAGAGACACAGGGACACACAGGGACACACAGGGACACAGGGACACACAGACACACAGGGACACACAGGGACACACAGACACACAGGGACACACAGACACACAGGGGCACAGGGGCACACAGGGACACACAGGGACACAGGGACACACAGAAACACACAGAGACACAGGGACACACAGGGACACACAGGGACAGAGGGACACACAGACACACAGGGACACACAGGGACACAGGGACACACAGAGACACACAGGGACACACAGGGACACAGAGACACACAGGGACACACAGGGACACACAGGGACACAGAGACACACAGACACACAGGGACACACAGGGACACAGAGACACACAGGGACACAGGGACACACAGGGACACACAGTGACACGGGGACACACAGAGACACACAGAAACATATATACACACAGGTACACACAGACACACAGACACACAGAGACACACAGAGACACAGGGACACACAGACACACAGGGGCACAGGGGCACACAGGGACACACAGGGACACAGGGACACACAGAAACACATAGAGACACAGGGACACACAGGGACACAGGGACACACAGACACACAGGGACACACAGGGACACACAGGGACACACAGAGACACACAGGGACACAGAGACACACAGACACACAGGGACACACAGGGACACAGAGACACACAGACACACAGGGAAACACAGACACAGAGACACACAGATACACACAGGGACACACAGGGACACAGGGACACACATCACACAGGGACATGGGGACACACAGAGACACAGGGACAAACAGAGACACACAGGGACACAGGGACACACAGGGACACACAGAGTCACACAGAGACACACAGAGACACACAGACACACAGTGACACACAGAGACACACAGAGACACACAGGGACACACAGACACACAAGGACACACAGGGACACAGAGACACACAGACACACAGGTATACACAGACACACAGGGGCACACAGAAACATATAGACACACAGGTACACACAGACACACAGACACACAGAGACACACAGAGACACAGGAACACACAGGGACACACATGCCTACAGCGACACACAGAGACACAGGGACACACAGAGACACACAGGGACACACAGAGACTGACACACAAAATCACAGAGACACACAGGGCCACAGGGACACACATCACACAGGGACATGGGGACACACAGAGACACAGGGATACACAGGGACACACAGGGACACACAGACACACAGGGACAAAAGGACACGCAGAGACACACAGGGACACAGGGACACACAGGGACACACAGAGTCACACAGAGACACACAGAGACACACAGACACACAGGGACACACAGAGACACACAGGGACACACAGAGACACACAGACACATAGGGACACACAGGGACACACAGAGACACAGGGACACATAGGGACACAGGGACACACAGGGACACAGAGACACACATGGACACAGAGAGTATGACATGCAGACATACAGACACACAGGGACACACAGAGACACACAAGGACACACAGAGTATGACACACAGACACAGAGACACACAGGGACACAGGGACACACAGAGACACACAGGGACACAGGGACTCACAGGGACACACAGAGACACAGGGATATACAGGGACACACAGGGACACACACAGCACACAGGGACATCGAGACACACAGGGACACAGGGACACACAGACACACACAGACACACATGGACACCCAGGGACACACAGACACACAGGGACACACAGCACACAGGGACCGACAGAGACACACAGCACACAGGGACACACAGGGACACACAGCACACAGGGACACACAGGGACACACAGAGACTGACACACAGAAACACAGACACAGAGGGACACACAGGGACACACAGACGCACGGAGACACACAGGGACACAGGGACACACAGCGACACACAGAACACAGGGAAACAGGGACACACAGGGTCACACAGCACACAGGGACACGGGGACACACAGAGACACACAGGGACACAGGGACACACAGACACACTGACACACAGGGACACACAGGGACACAGGGTCACACAGGGACACACAGACACACAGGGACACACAGACACACAGACACACAGGGACACACAGCACACAGGGACACGGGGACACACAGAGACACACAGGGACACACAGACACACAGGGACACAGGGACACACAGGGACACACAGGGACACAGGGACACACAGACACACAGGGACACACAGGGACACACAGACACACAGGGACACAGGGACACACAGGGACACAGGGACACACAGACACATAGGGACACACAGGGACACACAGATACACAGGGACACACAGGGACACAGACACACAGGGACACACAGGGACACACAGGAACACAGGGACACACAGATACACACAGAGACACAGGGACACACAGGGACACAGGGACACACAGACACACAGGGACACACAGGGACACACAGACACACAGGGACACACAGACACACAGAGACACACAGGGACACGGGGACACACAGAGACACACAAGGACACAGGGACACACAGACACACAGACACACAGGGACACACAGGGACACAGGGTCACACAGGGACACACAGACACACAGGGACACACAGACACACAGGGACACAGGGACACACAGAGACACACAGGGACACACAGGGACACAGGGACACACAGGGACACAGGGACACAGGAACACACAGACACACAGGGACACACAGACACACAGGGACACAGGGACACACAGGGACACACAGGGACACAGGGACACACAGACACATAGGGACACACAGGGACACACAGACACACAGGGACACACAGGGACACAGACACACAGGGACACACAGGGACACACAGGGACACAGGGACACACAGACACACAGGGACACAGGGACACACAGCACACAGGGACACGGGGACACACAGAGACACACAGGGACACACAGGGACACAGGGACACACAGACACAGGGACACACAGGGACACACAGGGACACAGGGACACACAGACACACAGGGACACACAGGGACACACAGACACACAGGGACACAGAGACACACAGGGACACACAGGGACACAGGGACACACAGACACACAGGGACACACAGGGACACACAGACACACAGGGACACACAGGGACACAGACACACAGGGACACACAGGGACACAGGGATACACAGAGACACACAGAGACACAGGGACACACAGGGACACACAGGGACACAGGGACACACAGACACACAGGGACACACAGGGACATACAGACACACAGGGACACACAGACACACAGACACACAGGGACACAGGGACACACAGAGACACAGGGACACACAGGGACACAGGGACACACAGGGACTCACAGGGACACAGGGACACACAGAGACACACAGGGACACACAGGGACACACAGGGACACAGAGACACACAGACACACAGGGACACACAGGGACACAGAGACACATAGACACACAGGGACACACAGACACACAGGGGCACACAGGGACACAGAAACACACAGGGACACACAGGGACACGGGGACACACAGAGACACACAGAAACATATAGACACACAGGTACACACAGACACACAGACACACAGAGACACAGGAACACACAGGGAAACACATGCCCACAGCGACACACAGAGACACAGGGACACACAGAGACACACAGGGACACACAGAGACTGATACACAGACACACAGACACACAGAGACACACAGGGACACAGGGACACACATCACACAGGGACATGGGGACACATGACACACAGACACACACGGGTCACACAGAGACACACAGGGACACAGAGACACACAGGGACACACAGGGACACAGGGACACACAGAGACACAGCGACACACAGGGACACACAAACACACAGGGACAAAAGGACACGCAGAGACACACAGGGGCACAGGGACACACAGGGACACACAGAGACACACAGAGACACACAGAGACACACAGACACACAGGGACACACAGAGATACACAGAGACACACAGGGACACACAGAGACACACAGACACACAGGGACACACAGGGTCACACAGAGACACACACAGACACACAGAGACACACAGGGACACACAGAGACACACACAGACACATAGGGACACACAGGGATACACAGGGTCACACAGAGACACACACAGACACACAGAGACACACAGGAACACACAGAGACACAAGCAGACAGAGGGACACACGGGGACACACAGAGACTGACACAGGGACACACAGGGACACAAGGACACGCAGGGACACAGGGACACACAGGGACACAGGGTAACAGAGACACACAGGGACACGCAGCGACACACAGAGACTGACACAGAGACACACAGGGACACAGGGACACACAGACACACAGGGACACACAGGGACATACAGACACACAGGGACACACAGACACACAGACACACAGGGACACAGGGACACACAGAGACACAGGGACACACAGGGACACAGGGACACACAGGGACTCACAGGGACACAGGGACACACAGAGACACACAGGGACACACAGGGACACACAGGGACACAGAGACACACAGACACACAGGGACACACAGGGACACAGAGACACATAGACACACAGGGACACACAGACACACAGGGGCACACAGGGACACAGAAACACACAGGGACACACAGGGACACGGGGACACACAGAGACACACAGAAACATATAGACACACAGGTACACACAGACACACAGACACACAGAGACACAGGAACACACAGGGAAACACATGCCCACAGCGACACACAGAGACACAGGGACACACAGAGACACACAGGGACACACAGAGACTGATACACAGACACACAGACACACAGAGACACACAGGGACACAGGGACACACATCACACAGGGACATGGGGACACATGACACACAGACACACACGGGTCACACAGAGACACACAGGGACACAGAGACACACAGGGACACACAGGGACACAGGGACACACAGAGACACAGCGACACACAGGGACACACAAACACACAGGGACAAAAGGACACGCAGAGACACACAGGGGCACAGGGACACACAGGGACACACAGAGACACACAGAGACACACAGAGACACACAGACACACAGGGACACACAGAGATACACAGAGACACACAGGGACACACAGAGACACACAGACACACAGGGACACACAGGGTCACACAGAGACACACACAGACACACAGAGACACACAGGGACACACAGAGACACACACAGACACATAGGGACACACAGGGATACACAGGGTCACACAGAGACACACACAGACACACAGAGACACACAGGAACACACAGAGACACAGCGACACACAGGGACACACAGACACACAGAGACACACAGGGACACACAAACACACAGGGACAAAAGGACACGCAGAGACACACAGGGGCACAGGGACACACAGGGACACACAGAGACACACAGAGACACACAGAGACACACAGACACACAGGGACACACAGAGATACACAGAGACACACAGGGACACACAGAGACACACAGACACACAGGGACACACAGGGTCACACAGAGACACACAAAGACACACAGAGACACACAGGGACACACAGAGACACACACAGACACATAGGGACACACAGGGATACACAGGGTCACACAGAGACACACACAGACACACAGAGACACACAGGAACACACAGAGACACAAGCAGACAGAGGGACACACGGGGACACACAGAGACTGACACAGAGACTGACACAGAGACAAACATGGACACACAGGGACACAGGGACACAGGGACACACAGGGACACACAGAGACACACAGGGACACACAGGGACACACAGACACACAGGGAAACACAGAGACACACAGACATACAGGGACACAGAGACACACAGTGACACACAGAAAAACAGTGACACACAGGGACACAGGGACACACAGACACACAGGTAAACACAGGAACACACAGACACACAGGGACACACAGACACACAGACACACAGGGACACACAGGGACACAGGGACACACAGACACACAGGGACACACAGGGACACACAGACACACAGGGACACACAGACACACAGACACACAGAGACACACAGGGACACACAGGGACACAGGGACACACAGACACACAGGGACACACAGGGACACACAGACACACAGGGACACACAGACACACAGACACACAGGGACACACAGGAACCCAGGGACACACAGAACACACAGAGACACAGGGACACATAGGGACACACAGGGACACAGGGACACACAGACACACAGGGACACGCAGGGACACACAGGGACACAGGGACACACAGACACACAGGGACACACAGGGACATACAGACACACAGGGACACACAGACACACAGACACACAGGGACACAGGGACACACAGAGACACAGGGACACACAGGGACACAGGGACACACAGGGACTCACAGGGACACAGGGACACACAGAGACACACAGGGACACACAGGGACACACAGGGACACAGAGACACACAGACACACAGGGACACACAGGGACACAGAGACACATAGACACACAGGGACACACAGACACACAGCGGCACACAGGGACACAGAAACACACAGGGACACACAGGGACACGGGGACACACAGAGACACACAGAAACATATAGACACACAGGTACACACAGACACACAGACACACAGAGACACAGGAACACACAGGGAAACACATGCCCACAGCGACACACAGAGACACAGGGACACACAGAGACACACAGGGACACACAGAGACTGATACACAGACACACAGACACACAGAGACACACAGGGACACAGGGACACACATCACACAGGGACATGGGGACACATGACACACAGACACACACGGGTCACACAGAGACACACAGGGACACAGAGACACACAGGGACACACAGGGACACAGGGACACACAGAGACACAGCGACACACAGGGACACACAAACACACAGGGACAAAAGGACACGCAGAGACACACAGGGGCACAGGGACACACAGGGACACACAGAGACACACAGAGACACACAGAGACTGATACACAGACACACAGACACACAGAGACACACAGGGACACAGGGACACACATCACACAGGGACATGGGGACACACGACACACAGACACACACGGGTCACACAGAGACACACAGGGACACAGAGACACACAGGGACACACAGGGACACAGGGACACACAGAGACACAGCGACACACAGGGACACACAGGGACACACAGACACACAGAGACACACAGGGACACACAAACACACAGGGACAAAAGGACACGCAGAGACACACAGGGGCACAGGGACACACAGGGACACACAGAGACACACAGAGACACACAGAGACACACAGACACACAGGGACACACAGAGATACACAGAGACACACAGGGACACACAGAGACACACAGACACACAGGGACACACAGGGTCACACAGAGACACACAAAGACACACAGAGACACACAGGGACACACAGAGACACACACAGACACATAGGGACACACAGGGATACACAGGGTCACACAGAGACACACACAGACACACAGAGACACACAGGAACACACAGAGACACAAGCAGACAGAGGGACACACGGGGACACACAGAGACTGACACAGGGACACACAGGGACACAAGGACACGCAGGGACACAGGGACACACAGGGACACAGGGTAACAGAGACACACAGGGACACGCAGCGACACACAGAGACTGACACAGAGACAAACATGGACACACAGGGACACAGGGACACAGGGACACACAGGGACACACAGAGACACACAGGGACACACAGGGACACACAGACACACAGGGAAACACAGAGACACACAGACATACAGGGACACAGAGACACACAGTGACACACAGAAAAACAGTGACACACAGGGACACAGGGACACACAGACACACAGGTAAACACAGGAACACACAGACACACAGGGACACACAGACACACAGACACACGGGGACACACAGAGACACACAGGGACACACAGACACACAGGGACACACAGGGACACACAGACACACAGGGACACACAGACACACAGACACACAGAGACACACAGGGACACACAGGGACACAGGGACACACAGACACACAGGGACACACAGGGACACACAGACACACAGGGACACACAGACACACA
The DNA here is from genome assembly GCF_044704955.1 of Pristiophorus japonicus. Classification (NCBI taxonomy): domain Eukaryota; kingdom Metazoa; phylum Chordata; class Chondrichthyes; family Pristiophoridae; genus Pristiophorus; species Pristiophorus japonicus. The sequence goes on along the minus strand of NC_091995.1, from coordinate 42,565,713 downwards.
GACACACAGGGACACACAGGAACCCAGGGACACACAGAACACACAGAGACACAGGGACACACAGGGACACACAGAGACACACAGGGACACACAGGGACACACAGACACACAGGGAAACACAGAGACACACAGACATACAGGGACACAGAGACACACAGTGACACACAGAAAAACAGTGACACACAGGGACACAGGGACACACAGACACACAGGTAAACACAGGAACACACATAGGGACACACAGGGACACAGGGACACACAGACACACAGGGACACAGAGACACACAGACACACAGGGACACACAGGGACACAGAGACACACAGACACACAGGGAAACACAGACACACAGGGGCACACAGGGACACAGGGACACACAGGGACACACAGTGACACGGGGACACACAGAGACACACAGAGACACACAGCACACAGGGACACAGGGACACACAGCACACAGGGACACACAGGGTCACATAGAGACACATAGGGACACAGGGACAGACAGGGTCAAACAGAGACACAGACACACAGGGACACACAGAGACACACACAGAGACACAGTCAGACACACAGGGTCACACAGAGACACACACAGACACACAGGGACACAGAGACACACAGAGACACACACAGACATACAGGGACAGACATGGTCACACAGAGACACACACAGACACACTGAGACACACAGGAACACACAGAGACACATGCAGACAGAGGGACACACAGGGTCACACAGAGACACACACAGACACACAGGGATACAGAGACACACAGAGACACACACAGACATTCAGCGACAGACATGGTCACACAGAGACACACACAGTCACACTGAGACACACAGTAACACACAGAGATACATGCAGACAGAGGGACACACAGGGACATACAGAGACTGACACAGGGACACACAGGGACACAAGGACACGCTGGGACACAGGTACACACAGCACACAGGGACACAGGGACACAGAGACACACAGGGACACACAGGGACACACAGAAACTGACACAGAGACACACAGGGACACACAGGGACACAGGGACACACAGACACACAGGGCCACACAGGGACACACAGAGACACACACAGACACACAGAGACACACGGGGTCACACAGAGACACACACAGGGACACAGAGACACACAGCACACAGGGACACACAGCACACAGGGACACACAAACACACAGGGACACACAGGGACAGACAGCACACTGGGACACACAGACACACAGGGACACACAGCACACAGGGACACAGGGACACACAGCACACAGGGACACACAGACACACAGGGTCACATAGAGACACACAGGGACACAGGGACAGACAGGGTCAAACAGAGACACAGACACACAGGGACACACAGAGACACACACAGACACGCAGGGACACACAGGGTCACACAGAGACACACACAGACACACAGGGACACAGAGACACACAGAGACACACACAGACATACAGGGACAGACATGGTCACACAGAGACACACACAGACACACTGAGACACACATGAACACACAGAGACACACACAGACACGCAGGGACACACAGGGTCACACAGAGACACACACAGACACACAGGGACACAGAGACACACAGAGACACACACAGACATACAGGGACAGACATGGTCACACAGAGACACACACAGACACACTGAGACACACAGGAACACACAGAGACACATGCAGACAGAGGGACACACAGGGACATACAGAGACTGACACAGGGACACACAGGGACACAAGGACACGCAGGGACACAGGGACACACAGCACACAGGGACACAGGGACACAGAGACACACAGGGACACACAGGGACACACAGAGACTGACACAGAGACACACAGGGACACACAGGGACACAGGGACACACAGACACACAGGGCCACACAGGGACACACAGAGACACACACAGACACACAGAGACACACGGGGTCACACAGAGACACACACAGACACACAGGGACACACAGGGACACACAGAGACACACACAGACACACAGAGACACACAGGAACACACAGAGACACATGCAGGCAGAGGGACACATAGGGACATACAGAGACTGACACAGGGACACAAAGGGACACAAGGACACGCAGGGACACAGGGACACACAGCACACAGGGGCACAGGGACACAGAGACACACAGGGACACACAGGGACAACACAGAGACTGACACAGAGACACACAGGGACACACAGGGCCACAGGGACAAACAGACACACAGGGACACACAGGGACACACAGAGACACACAGGGACACACAGGGACACAGAGACACACAGGGACACAGGGACACACAGAGACACACAGACACACAGGTACACACAGAGACACAGGGACACACAGAGACACACAGGGACACACAGGGACACACAGACACACAGAGACTCACAGGGACACACAGAGACACAGGGACACACAGAGACAGAGGAACACACAGGGACACACAGAGACTGACACACAGACACACAGAGACACACAGACACACAGAGACACACAGGGACACAGGGACACACAGAGACTGACACACAGGGAGACAGGGACACACAGAGACTGACACACTGGGACAATGGGACACAAAGAGACACACAGGGACACAGGGACACACAGGTACACACAGACACACAGAGACTGACACACAGGGACACAGGAACACACAGAGACACACAGACACACAGGGACACACATGCCCACAGGGACACACAGACACACAGGGACACACAGAGACACACAGGGACACACAGAGACTGACACACAGACACACAGGGACACACAGAGACACACACAGAGACACAGTCAGACACACAGAGACACACAGGCACACACAGGGACACACAGGGTCACACAGAGACTGACACAGAGACACACAGGGACACACAGCCACACAAGGACACACAGCACACAGGGACACACAGAGACACAGGGACACACAGGTACACACAGGACACAGGGACACAGGGACACACAGGGACTCAGGGACACACAGAGACACACAGGGACAAACAGACACACAGGGACACATAGGGACACAGAGGCACACAGGGACACACAGAGACACACATACACACACAGACACACAGAGACACATGGACACACAGGGACACACAGAGACACACACAGACACACAGAGACACACAGGAACACACAGAGACACATGCAAGCAGAGGGACACATAGGGACATACAGAGACTGACACAGGGACACACAGTGACACAAGGACACGCAGGGACACAGGGACACACAGCACACAGGGACACAGGGACACAGAGACACACAGGGACACACAGGGACACACAGAGACTGACACAGAGACACACAGGGACACACAGGGACACACACAGACACACAGAGACACACGGGGTCACACAGAGACACACAGGGACACACAGACACACAGGGACACACAGGGACACAGGGACACACAGAGACACAGGGTGCACAGGGTCACACAGGGACACACAGACACACAGGGACACAGGGACTCAGAGACACACAGGGACACACATACACACAGAGACACAGAGACTGACACACAGACACACAGACACACAGGGACACAAAGGGACACACAGCACACAGGGACACACAGCACACAGGGACACACAGACACACAGACAGCACACAGGGACAGACAGCACACAGGGACACACAGGGACACAGGGACACACAGCACACAGGGACACAGGGACACAGGGACACACAGCACACAGGGACACACAGACACACAGGGTCACATAGAGACACACAGGGACACAGGGACAGACAGGGTCAAACAGAGACACAGACACACAGGGACACACAGAGACACACACAGACATGCAGGGACACACAGGGTCACACAGAGACACACACAGGGACACAGGGACACAGAGACACACAGAGACACACACAGACATACAGGGACAGACATGGTCACACAGAGACACACACAGACACACTGAGACACACAGGAACACACAGAGACACATGCAGACAGAGGGACACACAGGGTCACACAGAGACACACACAGACACACAGGGACACAGAGACACACAGAGACACACACAGACATACAGGGACAGACATGGTCACACAGAGACACACACAGACACACTGAGACACACAGGAACACACAGAGGCACATGCAGACAGAGGGACACACAGGGACATACAGAGACTGACACAGGGACACACAGGGACACAAGGACACGCAGGGACACAGGGACACACAGGGACACAGGGACACAGAGACACACAGGGACACACAGGGATACACAGGGACACACAGAGACTGACACAGAGACACACAGGGACACACAGGGACACAGGGACACACAGACACACAGGGCCACACTGGGACACACAGAGACACACACAGACACACAGAGACACACGGGGTCACACAGAGACACACACAGACACACAGGGACACACAGGGTCACACAGAGACACACACAGACACACAGGGACACACAGGGACACACAGAGACACACACAGACACACAGAGACACACAGGAACACACAGACACATGCAGGCAGAGGGACACATAGGGACATACAGAGACTGGCACAGGGACACAAAGGGACACAAGGACACGCAGGGACACAGGGACACACAGCACACAGGGGCACATGGACACAGAGACACACAGGGACACACAGAAACTGACACAGAGACACACAGGGACACACAGGGCCACAGGGACAAACAGACACACAGGGCCACACAGGGACACACAGAGACACACAGGGACACACAGGGATACACAGGGACACAGAGACACACAGGAACACAGGGACACACAGAGACACACAGACACACAGGTACACACAGAGACACAGGGACACACAGAGACACACAGGGACACACAGGGACACACAGGGACACACAGAGACACACAGACACACAGAGACACACAGGGACACACAGAGACACAGGGACACACAGAGACACAGGAACACACAGGGACACACAGAGACTGACACACAGACACACAGAGACACACAGGGACACAGGGACACACAGGGACACAGGGACACACAGAGACTGACACACAGGGACACAGGGACACACAGAGACTGACACACTGGGACAATGGGACACAAAGAGACACACAGGGACACAGGGACACACAGGAACACACAGAGGCACAGGGACACACAGGGACACACAGGGACACAGGGACACACAGACACACAGTGACACACAGAGACACAGGGACACACAGAGACACACAGACACACAGGGACAAACAGCACACAGGGACACAGGGACACACAGCACACAGGGACACACAGACACACAGGGTCACATAGAGACACACAGGGACACACACAGACATACAGGGACAGACATAGTCACACAGAGACACACACAGACACACAGAGACACACAGGAACACACAGACACATGCAGGCAGAGGGACACATAGGGACATACAGAGACTGACACAGGGACACAAAGGGACACAAGGACACGCAGGGACACAGGGACACACAGCACACAGGGGCACATGGACACAGAGACACACAGGGACACACAGAAACTGACACAGAGACACACAGGGACACACAGGGCCACAGGGACAAACAGACACACAGGGCCACACAGGGACACACAGAGACACACAGGGACACACAGGGATACACAGGGACACAGAGACACACAGGAACACAGGGACACACAGAGACACACAGACACACAGGTACACACAGAGACACAGGGACACACAGAGACACACAGGGACACACAGGGACACACAGGGACACACAGAGACACACAGACACACAGAGACACACAGGGACACACAGAGACACAGGGACACACAGAGACACAGGAACACACAGGGACACACAGAGACTGACACACAGACACACAGAGACACACAGGGACACAGGGACACACAGGGACACAGGGACACACAGAGACTGACACACAGGGACACAGGGACACACAGAGACTGACACACTGGGACAATGGGACACAAAGAGACACACAGGGACACAGGGACACACAGGAACACACAGAGGCACAGGGACACACAGGGACACACAGGGACACAGGGACACACAGACACACAGTGACACACAGAGACACAGGGACACACAGAGACACACAGACACACAGGGACATACAGACACACAGGGACACACAGAGACACACAGACACACACAGGGAAACAGGGACACACAGAGACACAGACACACAGGGACACACAGACACACAGGGACACACAGGGACACACAGACACACAGCAATACACAGACACACAGGGACAGGCAGCACACCGGGACACACAGGTACACACAGCACACAGGGAGACACAGGGACACACAGAGACACAGGGACACACAGGGACACCCAGGTACACACAGACACACAGGGACACAGGGACACACAGGGACTCACAGGTACACACAGACACACAGAGACTGACACATAGGGACACAGGAACACACAGAGACACACAGACACACAGGGACACACATGCCCACAGGGACACACAGACACACAGGGACACACAGAGACACACAGGGACACACGGAGACTGACACACAGACACACAGGGACACACAGAGACACACACAGAGACACAGTCAGACACACAGAGACACACAGGCACACACAGAGACACACACAGACACACAGGGTCACACAGGGACACACAGAGACTGAAACAGAGACACACAGGGACACACAGGGACACACAGGGTCACACAGAGACTGACACAGAGACACACAGGGACACACAGCCACACAAGGACACACAGCACACAGGGACACACAGAGACACAGGGACACACAGGTACACACAGGACACAGGGACACAGGGACACACAGGGACTCAGGGACACACAGAGACACACAGGGAGAAACAGACACACAGGGACACACAGGGACACACAGAGACTGACACACAGACACACAGGGACACACAGAGACACAGGGCGCACAGGGACACACAGGGACACACAAACACACAGGGACACAGAGACACACAGGGACACACAGCACACAGGGACACACAGACACACACAGCACAAAGGGACACAGAGACACACAGCACACAGGGACATAGGGACTCACAGGGACACACAGGGACGCACAGACACACAGAGTCACATAGAGACACACAGGGACACAGGGATAGACAGGGTCAAACAGAGACACAGACACACAGGGACACACAGAGACACACACAGACATGCAGGGACACACACGGTTACACAGAGACACACACAGACACACAAAGACACACGGGGTCACACAGAGACACACATAGACACACAGGGACACACAGAGACACACAGAGACACACACAGACATACAGGGACAGACATGGTCACACAGAGACACACAGACACACAGAGACACACTGGGACACACAGAGACACAGGGACACACAGGGACACACACGGACATACAGAGACAGACATGGTCACACAGAGACACACAGACACACAGAGACACACAGGGACACACAGGGACACAGAGACACACAGGGACACACAGGGACACAGAGAGACTGACACAGAGACACACAGGGACTCAGGGACACACAGAGACACACAGGGACACACAGAGACTCAGGGACACACAGACACACAGAGACACACAGGGACGCACAGACACACAGTGACACACAGAAAAACAGACACACAGACACACAGGGACACACAGAGACACACAGGGACATAGGGACACAAGAGACACACAGACACACGCCTACACACAGGGACACAGGGACACACAGAGACACAGGGACACACAGAGACACACAGGAACACACAGGGACACAAATGCCCACAGGGACACACAGAGACACAGGGACACACAGAGACACACAGGGGCACACAGAGACTGACACACAGACACGCAGGGACACACAGGGACACAGAGAGACACACACAGACACACAGGGACACACAGGGTCACACAGAGACACACACAGGCACACAGAGACACGCAGGGACACAGAGAGACACACACAGACACACAGGGACACACAGGGTCACACAGAGACACACAGAGACACACAGGAACACACAGAGACATATGCAGACAGAGGGACACACAGGGACAGACAGAGACTGACACAGAAACACAGGGACACACAGGGACACAGTGACACACCAAAAAACAGGGACACACAGGGACACAGGGACACACAGGGACACACAAACGCACAGTGACACACAGACACACAGGGACACACAGACAAACAGGGACACACAGACACACAGGGACACACAGCACACAGGGATACACAGACAAACAGGGACACAGAGGGACACAGGGACACACAGCATACAGGGACACATAGACACACAGGGACACAGAGACACACGGACACAGGGACACACAGACACACAGGAACACAGGGACACACAGAGACACACAGACACACAGGTACACACAGAGACACAGGGACACACAGAGACACACAGGGACACACAGGGACACACAGGGAGACACAGAGACACACAGACACACAGAGACACACAGGGACACACAGAGACACAGGGACACACAGAGACACAGGAACACACAGGGACACACAGAGACTGACACACAGACACACAGAGACACACAGGGACACAGGGACACACAGGGACACAGGGACACACAGAGACTGACACACAGGGACACAGGGACACACAGAGACTGACACACTGGGACAATGGGACACAAAGAGACACACAGGGACACAGGGACACACAGGAACACACAGAGGCACAGGGACACACAGGGACACACAGGGACACAGGGACACACAGACACACAGTGACACACAGAGACACAGGGACACACAGAGACACACAGACACACAGGGACAAACAGCACACAGGGACACAGGGACACACAGCACACAGGGACACACAGACACACAGGGTCACATAGAGACACACAGGGACACACACAGACATACAGGGACAGACATAGTCACACAGAGACACACACAGACACACAGAGACACACAGGAACACACAGACACATGCAGGCAGAGGGACACATAGGGACATACAGAGACTGACACAGGGACACAAAGGGACACAAGGACACGCAGGGACACAGGGACACACAGCACACAGGGGCACATGGACACAGAGACACACAGGGACACAAAGAAACTGACACAGAGACACACAGGGACACACAGGGCCACAGGGACAAACAGACACACAGGGCCACACAGGGACACAGGGACACACAGACACACAGTGACACACAGAGACACAGGGACACACAGAGACACACAGACACACAGGGACATACAGACACACAGGGACACACAGAGACACACAGACACACACAGGGAAACAGGGACACACAGAGACACAGACACACAGGGACACACAGACACACAGGGACACACAGGGACACACAGACACACAGCAATACACAGACACACAGGGACAGGCAGCACACCGGGACACACAGGTACACACAGCACACAGGGAGACACAGGGACACACAGAGACACAGGGACACACAGGGACACCCAGGTACACACAGACACACAGGGACACAGGGACACACAGGGACTCACAGGTACACACAGACACACAGAGACTGACACATAGGGACACAGGAACACACAGAGACACACAGACACACAGGGACACACATGCCCACAGGGACACACAGACACACAGGGACACACAGAGACACACAGGGACACACGGAGACTGACACACAGACACACAGGGACACACAGAGACACACACAGAGACACAGTCAGACACACAGAGACACACAGGCACACACAGAGACACACACAGACACACAGGGTCACACAGGGACACACAGAGACTGAAACAGAGACACACAGGGACACACAGGGACACACAGGGTCACACAGAGACTGACACAGAGACACACAGGGACACACAGCCACACAAGGACACACAGCACACAGGGACACACAGAGACACAGGGACACACAGGTACACACAGGACACAGGGACACAGGGACACACAGGGACTCAGGGACACACAGAGACACACAGGGAGAAACAGACACACAGGGACACACAGGGACACACAGAGACTGACACACAGACACACAGGGACACACAGAGACACAGGGCGCACAGGGACACACAGGGACACACAAACACACAGGGACACAGAGACACACAGGGACACACAGCACACAGGGACACACAGACACACACAGCACAAAGGGACACAGAGACACACAGCACACAGGGACATAGGGACTCACAGGGACACACAGGGACGCACAGACACACAGAGTCACATAGAGACACACAGGGACACAGGGATAGACAGGGTCAAACAGAGACACAGACACACAGGGACACACAGAGACACACACAGACATGCAGGGACACACACGGTTACACAGAGACACACACAGACACACAAAGACACACGGGGTCACACAGAGACACACATAGACACACAGGGACACACAGAGACACACAGAGACACACACAGACATACAGGGACAGACATGGTCACACAGAGACACACAGACACACAGAGACACACTGGGACACACAGAGACACAGGGACACACAGGGACACACACGGACATACAGAGACAGACATGGTCACACAGAGACACACAGACACACAGAGACACACAGGGACACACAGGGACACAGAGACACACAGGGACACACAGGGACACAGAGAGACTGACACAGAGACACACAGGGACTCAGGGACACACAGAGACACACAGGGACACACAGAGACTCAGGGACACACAGACACACAGAGACACACAGGGACGCACAGACACACAGTGACACACAGAAAAACAGACACACAGACACACAGGGACACACAGAGACACACAGGGACATAGGGACACAAGAGACACACAGACACACGCCTACACACAGGGACACAGGGACACACAGAGACACAGGGACACACAGAGACACACAGGAACACACAGGGACACAAATGCCCACAGGGACACACAGAGACACAGGGACACACAGAGACACACAGGGGCACACAGAGACTGACACACAGACACGCAGGGACACACAGGGACACAGAGAGACACACACAGACACACAGGGACACACAGGGTCACACAGAGACACACACAGGCACACAGAGACACGCAGGGACACAGAGAGACACACACAGACACACAGGGACACACAGGGTCACACAGAGACACACAGAGACACACAGGAACACACAGAGACATATGCAGACAGAGGGACACACAGGGACAGACAGAGACTGACACAGAAACACAGGGACACACAGGGACACAGTGACACACCAAAAAACAGGGACACACAGGGACACAGGGACACACAGGGACACACAAACGCACAGTGACACACAGACACACAGGGACACACAGACAAACAGGGACACACAGACACACAGGGACACACAGCACACAGGGATACACAGACAAACAGGGACACAGAGGGACACAGGGACACACAGCATACAGGGACACATAGACACACAGGGACACAGAGACACACGGACACAGGGACACACAGACACACAGGAACACAGGGACACACAGAGACACACAGACACACAGGTACACACAGAGACACAGGGACACACAGAGACACACAGGGACACACAGGGACACACAGGGAGACACAGAGACACACAGACACACAGAGACACACAGGGACACACAGAGACACAGGGACACACAGAGACACAGGAACACACAGGGACACACAGAGACTGACACACAGACACACAGAGACACACAGGGACACAGGGACACACAGGGACACAGGGACACACAGAGACTGACACACAGGGACACAGGGACACACAGAGACTGACACACTGGGACAATGGGACACAAAGAGACACACAGGGACACAGGGACACACAGGAACACACAGAGGCACAGGGACACACAGGGACACACAGGGACACAGGGACACACAGACACACAGTGACACACAGAGACACAGGGACACACAGAGACACACAGACACACAGGGACAAACAGCACACAGGGACACAGGGACACACAGCACACAGGGACACACAGACACACAGGGTCACATAGAGACACACAGGGACACACACAGACATACAGGGACAGACATAGTCACACAGAGACACACACAGACACACAGAGACACACAGGAACACACAGACACATGCAGGCAGAGGGACACATAGGGACATACAGAGACTGACACAGGGACACAAAGGGACACAAGGACACGCAGGGACACAGGGACACACAGCACACAGGGGCACATGGACACAGAGACACACAGGGACACAAAGAAACTGACACAGAGACACACAGGGACACACAGGGCCACAGGGACAAACAGACACACAGGGCCACACAGGGACACACAGAGACACACAGGGACACACAGGGATACACAGGGACACAGAGACACACAGGAACACAGGGACACACAGAGACACACAGACACACAGGTACACACAGAGACACAGGGACACACAGAGACACACAGGGACACACAGGGACACACAGAGACACACAGACACACAGAGACACACAGGGACACACAGAGACACAGGGACACACAGAGACACAGGAACACACAGGGACACACAGAGACTGACACACAGACACACAGAGACACACAGGGACACAGGGACACACAGGGACACAGGGACACACAGAGACTGACACACAGGGACACAGGGACACACAGAGACTGACACACTGGGACAATGGGACACAAAGAGACACACAGGGACACAGGGACACACAGGAACACACAGAGGCACAGGGACACACAGGGACACACAGGGACACAGGGACACACAGACACACAGTGACACACAGAGACACAGGGACACACAGAGACACACAGACACACAGGGACATACAGACACACAGGGACACACAGAGACACACAGACACACACAGGGAAACAGGGACACACAGAGACACAGACACACAGGGACACACAGACACACAGGGACACACAGGGACACACAGACACACAGCAATACACAGACACACAGGGACAGGCAGCACACCGGGACACACAGGTACACACAGCACACAGGGAGACACAGGGACACACAGAGACACAGGGACACACAGGGACACCCAGGTACACACAGACACACAGGGACACAGGGACACACAGGGACTCACAGGTACACACAGACACACAGAGACTGACACATAGGGACACAGGAACACACAGAGACACACAGACACACAGGGACACACATGCCCACAGGGACACACAGACACACAGGGACACACAGAGACACACAGGGACACACGGAGACTGACACACAGACACACAGGGACACACAGAGACACACACAGAGACACAGTCAGACACACAGAGACACACAGGCACACACAGAGACACACACAGACACACAGGGTCACACAGGGACACACAGAGACTGAAACAGAGACACACAGGGACACACAGGGACACACAGGGTCACACAGAGACTGACACAGAGACACACAGGGACACACAGCCACACAAGGACACACAGCACACAGGGACACACAGAGACACAGGGACACACAGGTACACACAGGACACAGGGACACAGGGACACACAGGGACTCAGGGACACACAGAGACACACAGGGAGAAACAGACACACAGGGACACACAGGGACACACAGAGACTGACACACAGACACACAGGGACACACAGAGACACAGGGCGCACAGGGACACACAGGGACACACAAACACACAGGGACACAGAGACACACAGGGACACACAGCACACAGGGACACACAGACACACACAGCACAAAGGGACACAGGGACACACAGCACACAGGGACATAGGGACTCACAGGGACACACAGGGACGCACAGACACACAGAGTCACATAGAGACACACAGGGACACAGGGATAGATAGGGTCAAACAGAGACACAGACACACAGGGACACACAGAGACACACACAGACATGCAGGGACACACACGGTTACACAGAGACACACACAGACACACAAAGACACACGGGGTCACACAGAGACACACATAGACACACAGGGACACACAGGGACACACAGAGACACACACAGACATACAGGGACAGACATGGTCACACAGAGACACACAGACACACAGGGACACACAGGGACACACACGGACATACAGAGACTGACACAGAGACACACAGGGACACATAGACACACAGGGGCACACAGGGACACACAGAGACACACACAGACATACAGGGACAGACATGGTCACACAGAGACACACAGACACACAGAGACACACAGGGACACACAGGGACACAGAGACACACAGGGACACACAGGGACACAGAGAGACTGACACAGAGACACACAGGGACTCAGGGACACACAGAGACACACAGGGACACACAGAGACTCAGGGACACACAGACACACAGAGACACACAGGGACGCACAGACACACAGTGACACACAGAAAAACAGACACACAGACACACAGGGACACACAGAGACACACAGGGACATAGGGACACAAGAGACACACAGACACACGCCTACACACAGGGACACAGGGACACACAGAGACACACAGAAACACACAGACATACAGGGACACACAGAGACACAGGGACACACAGAGACACACAGAGACACAGGAACACACAGGGACACAAATGCCCACAGGGACACACAGAGACACAGGGACACACAGAGACACACAGGGGCACACAGAGACTGACACACAGACACGCAGGGACACACAGGGACACAGAGAGACACACACAGACACACAGGGACACACAGGGTCACACAGAGACACACACAGGCACACAGAGACACGCAGGGACACAGAGAGACACACACAGACACACAGGGACACACAGGGTCACACAGAGACACACAGAGACACACAGGAACACACAGAGACATATGCAGACAGAGGGACACACAGGGACAGACAGAGACTGACACAGAGAAACACAGGGACACACAGGGACACAGTGACACACCAAAAAACAGGGACACACAGGGACACAGGGACACACAGGGACACACAAACGCACAGTGACACACAGACACACAGGGACACACAGACAAACAGGGACACACAGACACACAGGGACACACAGCACACAGGGATACACAGACAAACAGGGACACAGAGGGACACAGGGACACACAGCATACAGGGACACATAGACACACAGGGACACAGAGACACACGGACACAGGGACACACAGACACACAGGAACACAGGGACACACAGAGACACACAGACACACAGGTACACACAGAGACACAGGGACACACAGAGACACACAGGGACACACAGGGACACACAGGGAGACACAGAGACACACAGACACACAGAGACACACAGGGACACACAGAGACACAGGGACACACAGAGACACAGGAACACACAGGGACACACAGAGACTGACACACAGACACACAGAGACACACAGGGACACAGGGACACACAGGGACACAGGGACACACAGAGACTGACACACAGGGACACAGGGACACACAGAGACTGACACACTGGGACAATGGGACACAAAGAGACACACAGGGACACAGGGACACACAGGAACACACAGAGGCACAGGGACACACAGGGACACACAGGGACACAGGGACACACAGACACACAGTGACACACAGAGACACAGGGACACACAGAGACACACAGACACACAGGGACAAACAGCACACAGGGACACAGGGACACACAGCACACAGGGACACACAGACACACAGGGTCACATAGAGACACACAGGGACACACACAGACATACAGGGACAGACATAGTCACACAGAGACACACACAGACACACAGAGACACACAGGAACACACAGACACATGCAGGCAGAGGGACACATAGGGACATACAGAGACTGACACAGGGACACAAAGGGACACAAGGACACGCAGGGACACAGGGACACACAGCACACAGGGGCACATGGACACAGAGACACACAGGGACACAAAGAAACTGACACAGAGACACACAGGGACACACAGGGCCACAGGGACAAACAGACACACAGGGCCACACAGGGACACACAGAGACACACAGGGACACACAGGGATACACAGGGACACAGAGACACACAGGAACACAGGGACACACAGAGACACACAGACACACAGGTACACACAGAGACACAGGGACACACAGAGACACACAGGGACACACAGGGACACACAGAGACACACAGACACACAGAGACACACAGGGACACACAGAGACACAGGGACACACAGAGACACAGGAACACACAGGGACACACAGAGACTGACACACAGACACACAGAGACACACAGGGACACAGGGACACACAGGGACACAGGGACACACAGAGACTGACACACAGGGACACAGGGACACACAGAGACTGACACACTGGGACAATGGGACACAAAGAGACACACAGGGACACAGGGACACACAGGAACACACAGAGGCACAGGGACACACAGGGACACACAGGGACACAGGGACACACAGACACACAGTGACACACAGAGACACAGGGACACACAGAGACACACAGACACACAGGGACATACAGACACACAGGGACACACAGAGACACACAGACACACACAGGGAAACAGGGACACACAGAGACACAGACACACAGGGACACACAGACACACAGGGACACACAGGGACACACAGACACACAGCAATACACAGACACACAGGGACAGGCAGCACACCGGGACACACAGGTACACACAGCACACAGGGAGACACAGGGACACACAGAGACACAGGGACACACAGGGACACCCAGGTACACACAGACACACAGGGACACAGGGACACACAGGGACTCACAGGTACACACAGACACACAGAGACTGACACATAGGGACACAGGAACACACAGAGACACACAGACACACAGGGACACACATGCCCACAGGGACACACAGACACACAGGGACACACAGAGACACACAGGGACACACGGAGACTGACACACAGACACACAGGGACACACAGAGACACACACAGAGACACAGTCAGACACACAGAGACACACAGGCACACACAGAGACACACACAGACACACAGGGTCACACAGGGACACACAGAGACTGAAACAGAGACACACAGGGACACACAGGGACACACAGGGTCACACAGAGACTGACACAGAGACACACAGGGACACACAGCCACACAAGGACACACAGCACACAGGGACACACAGAGACACAGGGACACACAGGTACACACAGGACACAGGGACACAGGGACACACAGGGACTCAGGGACACACAGAGACACACAGGGAGAAACAGACACACAGGGACACACAGGGACACACAGAGACTGACACACAGACACACAGGGACACACAGAGACACAGGGCGCACAGGGACACACAGGGACACACAAACACACAGGGACACAGAGACACACAGGGACACACAGCACACAGGGACACACAGACACACACAGCACAAAGGGACACAGAGACACACAGCACACAGGGACATAGGGACTCACAGGGACACACAGGGACGCACAGACACACAGAGTCACATAGAGACACACAGGGACACAGGGATAGACAGGGTCAAACAGAGACACAGACACACAGGGACACACAGAGACACACACAGACATGCAGGGACACACACGGTTACACAGAGACACACACAGACACACAAAGACACACGGGGTCACACAGAGACACACATAGACACACAGGGACACACAGGGACACACAGAGACACACACAGACATACAGGGACAGACATGGTCACACAGAGACACACAGACACACAGAGACACACTGGGACACACAGAGACACAGGGACACACAGGGACACACACGGACATACAGAGACAGACATGGTCACACAGAGACACACAGACACACAGAGACACACAGGGACACACAGGGACACAGAGACACACAGGGACACACAGGGACACAGAGAGACTGACACAGAGACACACAGGGACTCAGGGACACACAGAGACACACAGGGACACACAGAGACTCAGGGACACACAGACACACAGAGACACACAGGGACGCACAGACACACAGTGACACACAGAAAAACAGACACACAGACACACAGGGACACACAGAGACACACAGGGACATAGGGACACAAGAGACACACAGACACACGCCTACACACAGGGACACAGGGACGCACAGAGACACACAGAAACACACAGACATACAGGGACACACAGAGACACAGGGACACACAGAGACACACAGAGACACAGGAACACACAGGGACACAAATGCCCACAGGGACACACAGAGACACAGGGACACACAGAGACACACAGGGGCACACAGAGACTGACACACAGACACGCAGGGACACACAGGGACACAGAGAGACACACACAGACACACAGGGACACACAGGGTCACACAGAGACACACACAGGCACACAGAGACATGCAGGGACACAGAGAGACACACACAGACACACAGGGACACACAGGGTCACACAGAGACACACAGAGACACACAGGAACACACAGAGACATATGCAGACAGAGGGACACACAGGGACAGACAGAGACTGACACAGAGAAACACAGGGACACACAGGGACACAGTGACACACCAAAAAACAGGGACACACAGGGACACAGGGACACACAGGGACACACAAACGCACAGTGACACACAGACACACAGGGACACACAGACAAACAGGGACACACAGACACACAGGGACACACAGCACACAGGGATACACAGACAAACAGGGACACAGAGGGACACAGGGACACACAGCATACAGGGACACATAGACACACAGGGACACAGAGACACACGGACACAGGGACACACAGACACACAGGGACACACAGGGACACACCGGGACACAGGGACACACAGACACACAGCACAGAGCGACATACAGGGACACACAGAGACTGACACACAGACACACAGACACAGAGGGACACACAGGGACACACAGCACACAGGGACACAGAGAGACACACAGGGACACACAGAGACACAGGGACACACAGACACACAGGGACACACAGGGACACAGGGACACAGGGACACACAGAGACACAGGGTGCACAGGGACACACAGGGACACACAGGGACACACAGCACACAGGGACACACAGACACACAGGGACAAACAGCACACAGGGACACAGGGACACACAGCACACAGGGACACACTAACACACAGGGTCACATAGAGACACACAGGGACACACACAGACATACAGGGACAGACATAGTCACACAGAGACACACACAGACACACTGAGACACACAGGAACACACAGAGACACATGCAGACAGAGGGACACACAGGGACATACAGAGACTGACACAGGGACACACAGGGACACAAGGACACGCAGGGACACAGGGACACACAGCACACAGGGACACAGGGACACAGAGCACACAGGGACACACAGGGACACACAGAGACTGACACAGAGACACACAGAGACACACAGGGACACACAGACACACAGGGACACACAGCACACAGGGACACACAGACACACAGGGACACACAGCACACAGGGACACAGGGACACACAGCACACAGGGACACACAGACACACAGGGTCACATAGAGACGCACAGGGACACAGGGACAGACAGGGTCAAACAGAGACACAGACACACAGGGACACACAGAGACACACACAGACACGCAGGGACACACAGGGTCACACAGAGACACACACAGACACACAGGGACACAGAGACACACAGAGACACACACAGACATACAGGGACAGACATGGTCACACAGAGACACACACAGACACACTGAGACACACAGGAACACACAGAGACACATGCAGACAGAGGGACACACAGGGACATACAGAGACTGACACAGGGACACACAGGGACACAAGGACACGCAGGGACACAGGGACACACAGCACACAGGGACACAGGGACACAGAGACACACAGGGACACACAGGGACACACAGAGACTGACACAGAGACACACAGGGACACACAGGGACACAGGGACACACAGACACACAGGGCCACACAGGGACACACAGAGACACACACAGACACACAGAGACACACGGGGTCACACAGAGACACACAGGGACACACAGACACACAGAGACACACGGGGTCACACAGGGACACACAGACACACAGGGTCACAGGAACACAGAGACACACAGGGACACACATACACACAGAGACACAGAGACTGACACACAGACACACAGACACACAGGGACACACAGGGACACACAGCACACAGGGACACACAGACACACAGGGTCACATAGAGACACACAGGGTCACACACAGATATACAGGGACAGACATGGTCACACAGAGACACACACAGAATGAGACACAAAGAGGAACACACAGAGACACATGCAGACAGAGGGACACACAGGGACATACAGAGACTGACACAGGGACACACAGGGACACAAGGACACGCAGGGACACAGGGACACACAGCACACAGGGACACAGGGACACAGAGACACACAGGGACACACAGGGACACACAGAGACTGACACAGAGACACACAGGGACACACAGGGACACACACAGACACACAGAGACACACGGGGTCACACAGAGACACACAGGGACACACAGACACACAGGGACACACAGGGACACAGGGACACACAGAGACACAGGGAGCACAGGGTCACACAGGGACACACAGGGACACACAGACACACAGGGACACAGGGACTCAGAGACACACAGGGACACACATACACACAGAGACACAGAGACTGACACACAGACACACAGACACACAGACACACAGGGACACAAAGGGACACACAGCACACAGGGACACACAGCACACAGGGACACACAGACACACAGGGACACACAGCACACAGGGACACACAGACACACAGGGACACACAGCACACAGGGACACAGGGACACACAGCACACAGGGACACACAGACACACAGGGTCACATAGAGACGCACAGGGACACAGGGACAGACTGGGTCAAACAGAGACACAGACACACAGGGACACACAGAGACACACACAGACACGCAGGGACACACAGGGTCACACAGAGACACACACAGACACACAGGGACACAGAGACACACAGAGACACACACAGACATACAGGGACAGACATGGTCACACAGAGACACACACAGACACACTGAGACACACAGGAACACACAGAGACACATGCAGACAGAGGGACACACAGGGACATACAGAGACTGACACAGGGACACACAGGGACACAAGGACACGCAGGGACACAGGGACACACAGCACACAGGGACACAGGGACACAGAGACACACAGGGACACACAGGGACACACAGAGACTGACACAGAGACACACAGGGACACACAGGGACACAGGGACACACAGACACACAGGGCCACACAGGGACACACAGAGACACACACAGACACACAAAGACACACGGGGTCACACAGAGACACACACAGACACACAGGGACACACAGGGACACACAGAGACACACACAGACACACAGAGACACACAGGAACACACAGAGACACATGCAGGCAGAGGGACACATAGGGACATACAGAGACTGACACAGGGACACAAAGGGACACAAGGACACGCAGGGACACAGGGACACACAGCACACATGGGCACATGGACACAGAGACACACAGGGACACACAGAAACTGACACAGAGACACACAGGGACACACAGGGCCACAGGGACAAACAGACACACAGGGCCACACAGGGACACACAGAGACACACAGGGACACACAGGGATACACAGGGACACACAGGGATACACAGGGACACAGGGACACACAGAGACACACAGACACACAGGTACACACAGAGACACAGGGACACATAGAGACACACAGGGACACACAGGGACACACAGAGACACACAGACACACAGAGACACACAGGGACACACAGAGACACAGGGACACACAGAGACACACAGAGACTGACACACAGACACACAGAGACACACAGGGACACAGGGACACACAGGGACACAGGGACACACAGAGACCGACACACAGGGACTCAGGGACACACAGAGACTGACACACTGGGACAATGGGACACAAAGAGACACACAGGGACACAGGGACACACAGGAACACACAGAGGCACAGGGACACACAGGGACACACAGGGACACAGGGACACACAGACACACAGTGACACACAGAGACACAGGGACACACAGAGACACACAGACACACAGGGACATACAGACACACAGGGACACACAGAGACACACAGACACACACAGGGAAACAGGGACACACAGAGACACAGACACACAGGGACACACAGACACACAGGGACACACAGGGACACACAGACACACAGCAATACACAGACACACAGGGACAGGCAGCACACAGGGACACACAGGTACACACAGCACACAGGGAGACACAGGGACACACAGAGACACAGGGACACACAGGGACACCCAGGTACACACAGACACACAGGGACACAGGGACACACAGGGACACACAGGTACACACAGACACACAGAGACTGACACACAGGGATACAGGAACACACAGAGACACACAGACACACAGGGACACACATGCCCACAGGGACACACAGACACACAGGGACACACAGGGACACACAGAGACACACACAGACACACAGAGACACAGGGACACACAGGGACACACAGAGACACACCGCACACAGGGACACACAGGGACACACAGAGACTGACACACAGACACACAGACACAGAGGGACATACAGGGACACACAGCACACAGGGATACTGGGACACAGGGACACACAGCACACAGGGACACAGGGACACAGAGAGACACACAGGGACACAGGGACACACAGGGACACACAGAGACACACAGAGACACAGGGACACACAGACACACAGGGACACAGAGACACACAGAGACACAGGAACACACAGGGACAAACTTGCACACAGGGACACACAGAGAGACAGGGACACACAGGGACACACAGGGACACACAGAGTCTGACACACAGACACGCAGGGACACACAGGGTTACAGAGACACACACAGACACACAGGGACACACAGGGACACACAGAGACACACAGACACACAGGGACACACAGGGACACACAGAGACACACAGACACACAGGGACACACAGGGACACACAGAGACACACTGGGACATAGGGACACACAGAGACACACAGACACACACAGACATACAGGGACACACAGAGACACAGGGACACACAGAGACACACAGAGACACAGGAACACACAGGGACAAACTTGCCCACAGGGACACACAGAGACACAGGGACACACAGAGACATACAGTGACACACAGAGACTGACACACAGACACGCAGGGACACACAGGGTTACACAGAGACACACACAGGAACACAGGGACACACAGGGTCACACAGAGACACACACAGACACACAGGGACACACAGGAACACACAGAGACACACAGGGACACACAGGGTCACACAGAGACACACACAGACACACAGATACACACAGGGACACAGAGAGACACACACAGACACACAGGGACACACAGGGTCACACAGAGACACACACAGACACATAGAGACACACAGGAACACACAGAGACACATGCAGACAGAGGGACACACAGGGACAGACAGAGACTGACACAGGGAAACACAGGGACACACAGGGACACAGGGACACACAGCATACAGGGACACACAGACACACAGGGACACACAGGGACACACAGAGACACAGGGACACACAGACACACAGGGACACACAGGGACACAGGGACACACAGAGACACAGGGACACACAGGGACACAGGGACACACAGTGACACAGGGTCACAGGGACACACAGAGACACAGAGTGCACAGGGACAACAGGGACACACAGGGACACACAGCACACAGGGACACACAGACACACAGGGTCACATAGAGACACACAGGGACACAGGGACAGACAGGGTCAAACAGAGACACAGACACACAGGGACACACAGAGACACACACAGACACGCAGGGACACACAGGGCCACACAAAGACACACACAGACACACAGGGACACAGAGACACACAGAGACACACACAGACATACAGGGACAGACATGGTCACACAGAGACACACACAGACACACTGAGACACACAGGAACACACAGAGACACATGCAGACAGAGGGACACACAGGGACATACAGAGACTGACACAGGGACACACAGGGACACAAGGACACGCAGGGACACAGGGACACACAGCACACAGGGACACAGGGACACAGAGACACACAGGGACACACAGGGACACACAGAGACTGACACAGAGACACACAGGGACACACAGGGACACAGGGACACACAGACACACAGGGCCACACAGGGACACACAGAGACACACACAGACACACAGAGACACACGGGGTCACACAGAGACACACACAGACACACAGGGACACACAGGGACACACAGAGACACACACAGACACACAGAGACACACAGGAACACACAGAGCCACATGCAGGCAGAGGGACACATAGTGACATACAGAGACTGACACAGGGACACAAAGGGACACAAGGACACGCAGGGACACAGGGACACACAGCACACAGGGGCACAGGGACACAGAGACACACAGAGACACACAGGGACAGACAGAGACTGACACAGAGACACACAGGGACACACAGGGCCACAGGGACAAACAGACACACAGGGCCACACAGGGACACACAAAGACACACAGGGACACACAGGGACACAGAGACACACAGGGACACAGGGACACACAGAGACACACAGACACACAGGTACACACAGAGACACAGGGACACACAGGGACACACTGAGACACAGGGACACACAGAGACACAGGAACACACAGGGACACACAGAGACTGACACACAGACATACAGAGACACACAGACACACAGAGACACACAGGGACACAGGGACACACAGAGACTGACACACTGGGACAATGGGACACACAGAGACACACAGACACACAGGGACATACAGACACACAGGGACACATAGAGACACACAGACACACAGGGACACACAGGTAAACAGGGACACACAGGTACACACAGACACACAGGGACACAGAGAGACACACAGGGACACAGGGACACACAGGGACACACAGAGACACACATAGACACAGGGGCACACAGACACACAGGGACACACAGACACACAGAGACACAGGAACACACAGGGACAATCTTGCCCACAGGGACACACAGACACACAGGGACACACAGGGACACACAGAGACACAGAGACACACAGGGACACACAGGGACACACAGAGACACACAGGGACATAGGGACACACAGAGACACACAGACACACACAGACATACAGGGACACACAGAGACACAGGGACACACAGAGACACACAGAGACACAGGAACACACAGGGACAAACTTGCCCACAGGGACACACAGAGACACAGGGACACACAGAGATACACAGGGACACACAGAGACTGACACACAGACACGCAGGGACACAGAGGGTTACACAGAGACACACACAGGGACACAGGGACACACAGGGTCTCACAGAGACAAACACAGACACACAGGGACACACAGGGACACAGAGAGACACACACAGACACACAGGGACACACAGGGTCACACAGAGACACACACAGACACACAGAGACACACAGGAACACACAGAGACACACAGGGACACACAGGGTCACACAGAGACACACACAGACACACAGAGACACACAGGGACACAGAGAGACACACACAGACACACAGGGACACACAGGGTCACACAGAGACACACACAGACACACAGAGACACACAGGAACACACAGAGACACACAGGGACACACAGGGTCACACAGAGACACACACAGACACACAGAGACACACAGGGACACAGAGAGACACACACAGACACACAGGGACACACAGGGTCACACAGAGACACACACAGACACACAGAGACACACAGGAACACACAGAGACACATGCAGACAGAGGGACACACAGGGACAGACAGAGACTGACACAGGGAAACACAGGGACACACAGGGACACAGTGGACACACAGAAAAACAGGGACACACAGAGACACAGGGACACTCAGGGACACACAGGGACACACAGACACACAGGGACACACAGAGACACACAGGGACACAGGGACACACAGCATACAGGGACACACAGACACACAGGGACACACAGAGACACAGGGCGCACAGGGACACACAGGGACACACAGGGACACACAGACACACAGGGACACACAGGAACACACAGACACACAGGGACACAGGGACACAGAGACACACAGGGACACACAGCACACAGGGACACACAGACACACACAGCACACAGGGACACAGGGACTCACAGGGATACAGGGACACACAGGGATGCACAGACACACAGGGTCACATAGAGACACACAGGGACACAGGGATAGACAGGGTCAAACAGAGACACAGACACACAGGGACACACACAGACACACACAGACACGCAGGGACAGACACGGTTACACAGAGACACACACAGACACACAAAGACACACGGGGTCACACAGAGACACACATAGACACACAGTGACACACAGGGACACACAGAGACACACACAGACATACAGGGACAGACATGGTCACACAGAGACACGCAGACACACAGAGACACACAGGGACACACAGAGACACAGGGACACACAGGGACACACAGGGACATACAGAGACTGACACAGGGACACACAGGGACACAGGAACACAGAGACACACAGGGACACACAGGGACTCAGAGACACACAGAGACACACAGGGACACACAGAGACTGACACAGAGACACACAGGGACACACAGGGACTCAGGGACACACAGACACACAGAGACACACAGGGACGCACAGACACACAGTGACACACAGAAAAACAGACACACAGACACACAGGGACACACAGGGACACACAGAGACACACAGACACACAGGGACACACAGGGACACACAGAGACATAGGGACACACAGAGACACACAGACACACGCCTACACACAGGGACACAGGGACACACAGAGACACACAGAAACACACAGACATACAGGGACACACAGAGACACAGGGACACACAGAGACACACAGAGACACAGGAACACACAGGGACACACATGCCCACAGAGACACACAGAGACACAGGGACACACAGAGACACACAGGGACACACAGAGACTGACACACAGACACGCAGGGACACACAGGGTTACACAGAGACACACACAGACACACAGGGACACACAGGGTCACACAGAGACACACACAGACACACAGGGACACACAGGGTCACACAGAGACACACACAGACACACAGAGACACACAGGAACACACAGAGACACATGCAGACAGAGGGACACACAGGGACAGACAGAGACTGACACAGGGAAACACAGGGACACACAGGGACACAGTGACACACAAAAAAACAGGGACACACAGGGACACAGGGACACACAGGGACACACAAACGCACAGGGACACACAGACACACAGGGACACACAGACAAACAGGGACACACAGATACACAGGGACACACAGCACACAGAGATACACAGACAAACAGGGACACAGAGGGACACAGGGACACACAGCATACAGGGACACATAGACACACAGGGACACACAGACGCACGGACACAGGGACACACAGACACACAGGGACACACAGGGACACACAGGGACACAGGGACACACA
Source organism: Pristiophorus japonicus (assembly GCF_044704955.1). Taxonomy (NCBI): domain Eukaryota; kingdom Metazoa; phylum Chordata; class Chondrichthyes; family Pristiophoridae; genus Pristiophorus; species Pristiophorus japonicus. The sequence goes on along the minus strand of NC_091995.1, from coordinate 42,537,974 downwards.
GACACACAGCACAGAGCGACACACAGGGACACACAGAGACTGACACACAGACACACAGACACAGAGGGACACACAGGGACACACAGCACACAGGGACACAGAGAGACACACAGGGACAGAGGGACACACAGAGACACAGGGACACACAGACACACAGACACACACAGGGACACAGGGACACACAGAGACACAGGGTGCACAGGGACACACAGGAACACACAGGGACATACAGAGACACAGAGACTGACACATAGACACACAGACACACAGGGACAGACAGCACACAGGGACACACAGACACACAGGGACACACAGCACACAGGGACACACAGCATACAGGGACACACAGACACACAGGGTCACATAGAGACACACAGGGACACATGGACAGACATGGTCAAACAGAGACACAGACACACAGGGACACACAAAGACACACACAGACACGCAGGCACACACAGGGTCACACAGAGACACACACAGACACACAGGGACACAGAGACACACAGAGACACACACAGACATACAGGGACAGACATGGTCACAAAGAGACACACACAGACACACTGAGACACACAGGAACACACAGAGACACATGCAGACAGAGGGACACACAGGGACATACAGAGACTGACACAGGGACACACAGGGACACAAGGACACGCAGGGACACAGGGACACACAGCACATAGGGACACAGGGACACAGAGACACACAGGGACACACAGAGACTGACACAGAGACACACAGGGACACACAGGGACACAGGGACACACAGACACACAGGGCCACACAGGGACACACAGAGACACACACAGACACACAGAGACACACGGGGTCACACAGAGACACACAGGCACACAAAGACACACAGGGACACACAGGGACACAGGGACACACAGAGACACAGGGTGCACAGGGTCACACAGGGACACACAGGGACACACAAACACACAGGGACACAGGGACACAGAGACACACAGGGACACACATACACACAGAGACACAGAGACTGACACACAGACACACAGACACACAGACACACACAGGGACACACAGCACACAGGGACACACAGCACACAGGGAAACACAGACACACAGGGACACACAGGGACAAACAGCACACAGGGACACACAGACACACAGGGACACACAGCACACAGGGACACAGGGACACACAGCACACAGGGACACACAGACACACAGGGTCACATAGAGACACATAGGGACACAGGGACAGACAGGGTCAAACAGAGACACAGACACACAGGGACACACAGAGACACACACAGACACGCAGGGACACACAGGGTTACACAGAGACACACACAGACACACAGGGACACAGAGACACACAGAGACACACACAGACATGCAGGGACAGACATGGTCACACAGAGACACACACAGACACACTGAGACACACAGGAACACACAGAGACACATGCAGACAGAGGGACACACAGGGACATACAGAGACTGACACAGGGACACACAGGGACACAAGGACACGCAGGGACACAGGGACACACAGCACACAGGGACACACAGACACACAGGGTCACATAGAGACACATAGGGACACAGGGACAGACAGGGTCAAACAGAGACACAGACACACAGGGACACACAGAGACACACACAGACACGCAGGGACACACAGGGTTACACAGAGACACACACAGACACACAGGGACACAGAGACACACAGAGACACACACAGACATGCAGGGACAGACATGGTCACACAGAGACACACACAGACACACTGAGACACACAGGAACACACAGAGACACATGCAGACAGAGGGACACACAGGGACATACAGAGACTGACACAGGGACACACAGGGACACAAGGACACGCAGGGACACAGGGACACAGGGACACACAGCACACAGGGACACAGGGACACAGAGACACACAGGGACACACAGGGACACACAGAGACTGACACAGAGACACACAGGGACACACAGGGACACACAGGGACACACAGACACACAGGGACACACAGCACACAGGGACACAGGGACACACAGCACACAGGGACACACAGACACACAGGGTCACATAGAGACACACAGGGGCACAGGGACAGACAGGGTCAAACAGAGACACAGACACACAGGGACACACAGAGACACACACAGACACGCAGGGACACACAAGGTCACACAGAGACACACACAGACACACAGGGACACAGAGACACACAGAGACACACACAGACATACAGGGACAGACATGGTCACACAGAGACACACACAGACACACTGAGACACACAGGAACACACAGAGACACATGCAGACAGAGGGACACACAGGGTCACACAGAGACACACACAGACACACAGGGATACAGAGACACACAGAGACACACACAGACATTCAGCGACAGACATGGTCACACAGAGACACACACAGTCACACTGAGACACACAGGAACACACAGAGATACATGCAGACAGAGGGACACACAGGGACATACAGAGACTGACACAGGGACACACAGGGACACAAGGACACGCTGGGACACAGGGACACACAGCACACAGGGACACAGGGACACAGAGACACACAGGGACACACAGGGACACACAGAGACTGACACAGAGACACACAGGGACACACAGGGACACAGGGACACACAGACACACAGGGCCACACAGGGACACACAGAGACACACACAGACACACAGAGACACACGGGGTCACACAGAGACACACACAGGGACACAGGGACACACAGCACACAGGGACACACAGCACACAGGGACACACAGGGACACAGGGACACACAGGGACAGACAGCACACAGGGACACACAGACACACAGGGACACACAGCACACAGGGACACAGGGACACACAGCACACAGGGACACACAGACACACAGGGTCACATAGAGACACACAGGGACACAGGGACAGACAGGGTCAAACAGAGACACAGACACACAGGGACACACAGAGACACACACAGACACACTGAGACACACAGGAACACACAGAGACACATGCAGACAGAGGGACACACAGGGTCACACAGAGACACACACAGACACACAGGGACACAGAGACACACAGAGACACACACAGACATACAGGGACAGACATGGTCACACAGAGACACACACAGACACACTGAGACACACAGGAACACACAGAGACACATGCAGACAGAGGGACACACAGGGACATGCAGAGACTGACACAGGGACACACAGGGACACAAGGACACGCAGGGACACAGGGACACACAGGGACACAGGGACACAGAGACACACAGGGACACACAGGGACACACAGAGACTGACACAGAGACACACAGGGACACACAGGGAAACAGGGACACACAGACACACAGGGCCACACAGGGACACACAGAGACACACACAGACACACAGAGACACACGGGGTCACACAGAGACACACACAGACACACAGGGACACACAGGGACACACAGGGACACACAGAGACACACACAGACACACAGAGACACACAGGAACACACAGAGACACATGCAGGCAGAGGGACACATAGGGACATACAGAGACTGACACAGGGATACAAAGGGACACAAGGACACGCAGGGACACAGGGACACACAGCACACAGGGGCACAGGGACACAGAGACACACAGGGACACACAGGGACACACAGAGTCTGACACAGAGACACACAGGGACACACAGGGCCACACAGAGACTGACACAGAGACACACAGGGACACACAGGGACACAGGGACACACAGACACACAGGGCCACACAGGGACACACAGAGACACACACAGACACACAGAGACACACGGGGTCACACAGAGACACACACAGGGACACAGGGACACACAGCACACAGGGACACACAGCACACAGGGACACACAGGGACACAGGGACACACAAAGACAGACAGCACACAGGGACACACAGACACACAGGGACACACAGCACACAGGGACACAGGGACACACAGCACACAGGGACACACAGACACACAGGGTCACATAGAGACACACAGGGACACAGGGACAGACAGGGTCAAACAGAGACACAGACACACAGGGACACACAGAGACACACACAGACACACTGAGACACACAGGAACACACAGAGACACATGCAGACAGAGGGACACACAGGGTCACACAGAGACACACACAGACACACAGGGACACAGAGACACACAGAGACACACACAGACATACAGGGACAGACATGGTCACACAGAGACACACACAGACACACTGAGACACACAGGAACACACAGAGACACATGCAGACAGAGGGACACACAGGGACATGCAGAGACTGACACAGGGACACACAGGGACACAAGGACACGCAGGGACACAGGGACACACAGGGACACAGGGACACAGAGACACACAGGGACACACAGGGACACGCAGAGACTGACACAGAGACACACAGGGACACACAGGGAAACAGGGACACACAGACACACAGGGCCACACAGGGACACACAGAGACACACACAGACACACAGAGACACACGGGGTCACACAGAGACACACACAGACACACAGGGACACACAGGGACACACAGGGACACACAGAGACACACACAGACACACAGAGACACACAGGAACACACAGAGACACATGCAGGCAGAGGGACACATAGGGACATACAGAGACTGACACAGGGATACAAAGGGACACAAGGACACGCAGGGACACAGGGACACACAGCACACAGGGGCACAGGGACACAGAGACACACAGGGACACACAGGGACACACAGAGTCTGACACAGAGACACACAGGGACACACAGGGCCACAGGGACAAACAGACACACAGGGACACACAGGGACACACAGAGACACACAGGGACACACAGGGACACACAGGGACACAGAGACACACAGGGACACAGGGACACATAGAGACACACAGACACACAGGTACACACAGAGACACAGGGACACACAGAGACACAGGAACACACAGGGACACACAGAGACTGAGACACAGACACACAGAGACACACAGACACACAGAGACACACAGGGACACAGGGACACACAGAGACTGACACACAGGGAGACAGGGACACACAGAGACTGACACACTGGGACAATGGGACACAAAGAGACATACAGGGACACAGGGACACACAGGAACACACAGAGGCACAGGGACACACAGGGACACACAGACACACAGTGACACACAGAGACACAGGGACACACAGAGACAAACAGACACACAGGGACATACAGACACACAGGGACACACAGAGACACACAGACACACAGGGACACACAGGGAAACGGGGACACACAGAGACACAGACACACAGGGACACACAGACACACAGGGACACACAGGGACACAGCGATACACAGACACACAGGGACAGGCAGCACACAGGGACACACAGGTACACACAGCACACAGGGACACACAGGGACACACAGAGACACAGGGACACACAGGTACACACAGACACACAGGGACACACAGGGACACACAGGTACACACAGACACACAGAGACTGACACACAGGGACACAGGAACACACAGAGACACACAGACACACAGGGACACACATGCCCACAGGGACACACAGACACACAGGGACACACAGAGACACACAGGGACACACAGAGACTGACACACAGACACACAGGGACACACAGAGACACACACAGAGACACAGTCAGACACACAGAGACACACAGGCACACACAGAGACACACACAGACACACAGGTACACACAGAGACACAGGGACACACAGAGACACACAGGGACACACAGGGACACACAGAGACACACAGACACACAGAGACACACAGGGACACACAGAGACACAGGGACACACAGAGACACAGGAACACACACGGACACACAGAGACTGACACACAGACACACAGAGACACACAGACACACTGAGACACACAGGGACACTGGGACACACAGAGACTGACACACAGGGAGACAGGGACACACAGAGACTGACACACTGGGACAATGGGACACAAAGAGACATACAGGGACACAGGGACACACAGGAACACACAGAGGCACAGGGACACACAGGGACACACAGACACACAGTGACACACAGAGACACAGGGACACACAGAGACACACAGACACACAGGGACATACAGACACACAGGGACACACAGAGACACACAGACACACAGGGACACACAGGGAAACGGGGACACACAGAGACACAGACACACAGGGACACACAGACACACAGGGACACACAGGGACACACAGACACACAGCGATACACAGACACACAGAGACAGGCAGCACACAGGGACACACAGGTACACACAGCACACAGGGACACACAGGGACACACAGAGACACAGGGACACCCAGGTACACACAGACACACAGGGACACAGGGACACACAGGGACACACAGGTACACACAGACACACAGAGACTGACACACAGGGACACAGGAACACACAGAGACACACAGACACACAGGGACACACATGCCCACAGGGACACACAGACACACAGGGACACACAGAGACACACAGGGACACACAGAGACTGACACACAGACACACAGGGACACACAGAGACACACACAGAGACACAGTCAGACACACAGAGACACACAGGCACACACAGAGACACACACAGACACACAGAGTCACACAGGGACACACAGGGACTGACACAGAGACACACAGGGACACACAGGGACACACAGGGTCACACAGAGACTGACACAGAGACACACAGGGACACACAGCCACACAAGGACACACAGCACACAGGGACACACAGAGACACAGGGACACACAGGTACACACAGGACACAGGGACACAGGGACACACAGGGACACAGGGACACACAGAGACACACAGGGACACACAGACACACAGGGACACATAGGGACACAGAGGCACACAGGGACACACAGAGACACACATACACACACAGACACACAGAGACACAGGGACACACAGGGACACACAGAGACACACCGCACACAGGGACACACAGGGACACACAGAGACTGACACACAGACACACAGACACAGAGGGACACACAGGGACACACAGCACACAGGGATACTGGGACACAGGGACACACAGCACACAGGGACACAGGGACACAGAGAGACACACAGGGACACAGGGACACACAGGGACACACAGAGACACACAGAGACACAGGGACACACAGGGACACAGGGACACACAGACACACAGAGACACAGGAACACACAGGGACAAACTTGCCCACAGGGACACACAGAGACACAGGGACACACAGAGACACACAGGGACACACAGAGACTGACACACAGACACGCAGGGACACACAGGGTTACACAGAGACACACACAGACACACAGGGACACACAGGGACACACAGAGACACACAGGGACACAGGGACACACAGGGACACACAGAGACACACAGGGACATAGGGACACACAGAGACACACAGACACACACAGAAATACAGGGACACACAGAGACACAGGGACACACAGAGACACACAGAGACACAGGAACACACAGGGACAAACTTGCCCACAGGGACACACAGAGACACAGGGACACACAGAGACACACAGGGACACACAGAGACTGACACACAGACACGCAGGGACACACAGGGTTACACAGAGACACACACAGGGACACAGGGACACACAGGGTCACACAGAGACACACACAGGGACACAGGGACACACAGGGTCACACAGAGACACACAGGGACACACAGGAACACACAGAGACACATGCAGACAGAGGGACACACAGGGACAGACAGAGACTGACACAGGGAAACACAGGGACACAGTGACACACAGAAGATCAGGGACACACAGGGACACAGGGACACACAGGGACACACAGGGACACACAGACACACAGGGACACACAGAGACACAGGGCGCACAGGGACACACAGGGACACACAGGGACACAGGGACACACAGGGACACACAGACACACAGGGACACACAGCACACAGGGACACACAGACACACACAGCACACAGGGACACAGGGACACACAGCACACAGGGACATAGGGACTCACAGGGACACACAGGGACGCACAGACACACAGGGTCACATAGAGACACACAGGGACACAGGGATAGACAGGGTCAAACAGAGACACAGACACACAGGGACACACAGAGACACACACAGACACGCAGGGACACACACGGTTACACAGAGACACACACAGACACACAAAGACACACGGGGTCACACAGAGACACACATAGACACACAGGGACACACAGGGACACACAGAGACACACGCAGACATACAGGGACAGACATGGTCACACAGACACACAGACACACAGAGACACACAGGGACACACAGAGACACAGGGACACACAGGGACACACATGGACATACAGAGACTGACACAGAGACACACAGGGACACATAGACACACAGGGGCACACAGGGACACACAGAGACACTCACAGACATACAGGGATAGACATGGTCACACAGAGACACACAGACACACAGAGACACACAGGGACACACAGGGACACAGAGACACACAGGGACACACAGGGACACAGAGAGACTGACACAGAGACACACAGGGACTCAGGGACACACAGAGACACACAGGGACACACAGAGACTGACACAGAGACACACAGGGACACACAGGGACACACAGGGACTCAGGGACACACAGACACACAGAGACACACAGGGACGCACAGACACACAGTGACACACAGAAAAACAGACACACAGACACACAGGGACACACAGAGACACACAGGGACATAGGGACACACAGAGACACACAGACACACGCCTACACACAGGGACACAGGGACACACAGAGACACACAGAAACACACAGACATACAGGGACACACAGAGACACAGGGACACACAGAGACACACAGAGACACAGGAACACACAGGGACACAAATGCCCACAGGGACACACAGAGACACAGGGACACACAGAGACACACAGGGGCACACAGAGACTGACACACAGACACGCAGGGACACACAGGGACACAGAGAGACACACACAGACACACAGGGACACACAGGGTCACACAGAGACACACACAGACACACAGAGACACACAGGGACACAGAGAGACACACACAGACACACAGGGACACACAGGGTCACACAGAGACACACAGAGACACACAGGAACACACAGAGACACATGCAGACAGAGGGACACACAGGGACAGACAGAGACTGACACAGAGAAACACAGGGACACACAGGGACACAGTGACACACAAAAAAACAGGGACACACAGGGACACAGGGACACACAGGGACACACAAACGCACAGTGACACACAGACACACAGGGACACACAGACAAACAGGGACACACAGACACACAGGGCCACACAGCACACAGGGATACACAGACAAACAGGGACACAGAGGGACACAGGGACACACAGCATATAGGGACACATAGACACACAGGGACACACAGACACACGGACACAGGGACACACAGACACACAGGGACACACAGGGACACACCGGGACACAGGGACACACCGGGACACAGCACAGAGCGACACACAGGGACACACAGAGACTGACACACAGACACACAGACACAGAGGGACACACAGGGACACACAGCACACAGGGACACAGAGAGACACACAGGGACACAGGGACACACAGAGACACAGGGACACACAGACACACAGGAACACACAGGGACAGACAGCACACAGACACACACAGACACACAGGGACACACAGCACACAGGGACACAGGGACACACAGCACACAGGGACACACAGACACACAGGGTCACATAGAGACACACAGGGACACAGGGACAGACAGGGTCAAACAGAGACACAGACACACAGGGACACACAGAGACACACACAGACACGCAGGGACACACAGGGTCACACAGAGACACACACAGACACACAGGGACACAGAGACACACAGAGACACACACAGACATACAGGGACAGACATGGTCACACAGAGACACACACAGACACACTGAGACACACAGGAACACACAGAGACACATGCAGACAGAGGGACACACAGGGTCACACAGAGACACACACAGACACACGGGGACACAGAGACACACAGAGACACACACAGACATACAGGGACAGACATGGTCACACAGAGACACACACAGACACACTGAGACACACAGGAACACACAGAGACACATGCAGACAGAGGGACACACAGGGACATACAGAGACTGACACAGGGACACACAGGGACACAAGGACATGCAGGGACACACAGCACAGAGGGACACAGGGACACAGAGACACACAGGGACACACAGGGACACACAAAGACTGACACAGAGACACACAGGGACACACAGGGACACAGGGACACACAGACACACAGGGCCACACAGGGACACACAGAGACACACACAGACACACAGAGACACACACAGACACACAGGGACACACAGGGACACACAGAGACACACACAGACACACAGAGACACACAGGTACACACAGAGACACCTGCAGGCAGAGGGACACATAGGGACATACAGAGACTGACACAGGGACACAAAGGGACACAAGGACACGCTGGGACACAGGGACACACAGCACACTGGGGCACAGGGACACACAGGGACACACAGAGACTGACACAGAGACACACAGGGACACACAGGGCCACAAGGACAAACAGACACACAGGGCCACACAGGGACACACAGAGACACACAGGGACACACAGGGACACAGAGACACACAGGGACACAGGGACACACAGAGACACACAGACACACAGGTACACACAGAGACACAGGGACACACAGGGACACACAGGGACACACAGGGACACACAGACACACAGAGACACACAGGGACACACAGAGACACAGGGACACACAGAGACACAGGAACACACAGGGACACACAGAGACTGACACACAGACACACAGAGACACACAGACACACAGAGACACACAGGGACACAGGGACACACAGAGACTGACACACAGGGACACAGGGACACACAGAGACTGACACACTGGGACAATGGGACACAAAGAGACACACAGGGACACAGGGACACACAGGAACACACAGAGGCACAGGGACACACAGGGACACACAGACACACAGGGACACACAGACACACAGTGACACACAGAGACACAGGGACACACAGAGACACACAGACACACAGGGACATACAGACACACAGGGACACACAGAGACACACAGACACACAGGGACACACAGGGAAACAGGGACACACAGAGACACAGACACACAGGGACACAGAGAGACACACAGGGACACAGGGACACACAGGGACACACAGAGACACACAGAGACACAGGGACACACAGACACACAGGGACACACAGGGTCACACAGAGACACACACAGACACACAGAGACACACAGGGACACAGAGAGACACACACAGACACAGGAACACAGACTGACACAGACTGACACAGAGACACAGACTGACACAGAGACACAGACTGACACAGATAGACACAAACTGACACAAGAACACAGACTGACACAGAGACACAGAGACATAGACTGACACAGAGACACAAAGACACAGAGACACAGACGGACACAGGGACACAGACTGACACAGAGACACAGACAGACAAAGACGGACACAGACTGACACAGAGACACAGAGTGACACAGACTGATACAGAGGCACAGAACAGAGAGACACAGACTGACACAGAGACACAGACTGACACAGAGACACAGAGACACAGACTGACACAGAGACATAGAAAGACAGAGACATAGAGACACAGAGACAAAGAGACACAGAGACACAGAGACACAGAGTGACACAGATACACAGATTGACACAGAGACACAGAGACTCAGGGACACAGAATGACAGAGAGACACAGAATGACAGAGACACACAGATTGACACAGACAGAGAGACACAGAGACACAGACTGACACATTATAGGCAGTCCCTCGGAATTAAGGAAGACTTGCTTCCATTCCCTCAGTGAGCTCTTTGATGGCTGAACAGTCCGATACGAGAGTCACAGACCCTGTTACAGGTGGGACAGACATTTGTTGAAGGAAGGGGTGGGTGGGGCTGGTTTGCTGCACGCTCCTTCCGCTGCCTGCGCTTGGCCTCTTCATGCTCCTTGCATCAAGACTCGAAGAGCTCAACGCCCTCCCGGATGGACTATCTCCACCTCGGGCGGTCTTCGGCCAGAGTCTCCCAGGTGTCAGTGGTGATGTCGCACTTTACCAGGGAGGCTTTGAGGGTGGCCTTATAATGTTTCCTATGTCCTCCTTTGGCTCATTTACCATGAAGGAGCTCCGCATAAAGCATTTGCTTAGGGAGTCTCGTATCTGACATGCGAACTATGTGGCCTGCCCAGCGAAGCTGATCGAGTGTGGTCAGTGCTTCAATGCTGGGGATGTTGGCCTGGTCAAGGACACTGATGTTGGTTGGCCTGTCCTCCCAGGACATTTGCAGGATCTTGCGGAGACATCGTTGGTGATATATCTCCAGCGATTTGAGGTGCCGTCTATACATTGTCCATGCATCAGATCCATACAGGAGGGCGGGTATTACTACAGCCCTGTAGACCATGAGCTTGGGGGTAGATTTGAGGGCCTGGTCTTCAAACACTCTTTTCCTCAGGTGGCCGAAGGCTGCACTGGCGCACTGGAGGCGGTGTTGGATCTCGTCGTCAACATCTGCTCTTGTGGACAAGAGGCTCCTGAGATATGGGAAATGGTCCACGTTGTCAAGGGCCGCACCATGGATCTTGATGATTGGAGGGTAGTGCTGTGCGGCGGGGACAGGCTGATAGAGGACCCTTGTCTTACGGCTGTTAAGCATAAGGCCTATGTTTTCCTATGCCTCAGTGAATACATCGACTATATCCTGGAGTTCAGCCTCTGAATGTGCACAGAAGCAGGCGTCGTCCGCATACAGCAGCTCAACGACAGAGGTCGGGGTGATCTTGGACCTGACCTGGAGGCAGCGTAGGTTAAACAGCTTCCCACTGGTTCTGTAGTTTAGTTCCACTCCAGCGGGGAGCTTGTTGATTGTGAGGTGGATCATGGCAGTGAGGAAGATTGAGAAGAGGGTTGGAGCGATAAAGCAGCCCTGTTTGACTCCGGTCCGGACGTGGATTGGGTCTGTAATGGATCCATTTGTAAGGATCACGGCCTGCATGTCATCGTGAAGCAGGCGAAGGATGTTGACAAACTTTTGGGGTATCCGAAATGGAGGAGGACGCTCCATAGACCCTCACGGTTGACAGTGTCAAAGGCCTTTGTCAGATCGAAAAAGGCCATGTATGAGGGCATTTTTTCTGCAACTGGCTCGCTGCAAAGATCATGTCTGTTGTGCCCCGTAGGGGACGAAATCCGCATTGTGATTCCGGGAGGAGCTCCTCGGCCACAGGGAGAAGACGATTGAGGAGAACTCGAGCGACAACTTTCCCAGTGGCTGAAGCAGGGAGATTCTCCTGATGCAGAGACACAGAGGGACAGAAACACAGACTGACACAGAGACACAGAGACACAGGCTGACACAGAGACACAGAGACACAGACTAACACAGAGACACAGACAGACACAGACTAACACAGAGACACAGAGACACAGGCTGACACAGAGACACAGATGCACAGACTGACACAGAGACACTGATACACAGACTAACACAGAGACACAGACTGACACAGACTAACACAGAGACACAGACAGACACAGAATGACACAGAGACACAGACTGACACAGAGACACAGACAGACATAGACTGACACAGAGACACAGAGACACAGACTGACACAGAGACACAGACAGACACAGACTGACACAGAGACACAGAGACACAGACGGATACAGAGACACAGAAACGCAGACTGACACAGAGACACAGACAGTCACAGACTGACACAGAGACACAGACAGACACAGACTGACACAGAGACACAGAGACACAGACGGACACCGAGATACAGAAATGCAGACTGACACAGAGGCATAGACAGACACAGACTGACACAGAAATCCCGAGACACAGACTGAGAGAGTAACGAAGTAACAGCACTGCCCCATGCCTGAGTAACAATGCCCAGTGTCTATAAATGTTACTCAGTGAGTGATGGGGTTAATCCTTCTCTGGGATCATTTTGACCGGCATCTGTCTATACTGGGGGGAGGGCAGTGAAGGGGTTAATCCCCGAGCTGGGATCAATGTGCCTGGTGTCTGTCTATAGAGGGGGGACGGCAGTGAAGGGGTTAATCCCCGAGCTGGGATCAATCTGCCCGGTGTCTGTCTATAGAGGGGGGAGGGCAGTGAAGGGGTTAATGCCTGAGCTAGGATCAATGTGCCCGGTGTCTGTCTATAGAGGAGGGAGGGTAGTGAAGGGGTTAATCCCCGAGCTAGGATCAATCTGCCCGGTGTCTGTCTATAGAGGAGGGGAGGGCAGTGAAGGGGTTAATCCCCGAGCTAGGATCAATCTGCCCGGTGTCTGTCTATAGAGGCGGGGAGGGCAGTGAAGGGGTTAATCCCCGAGCTAGGATCAATCTGCCCAGTGTCTGTCTATAGAGCGGGGGAGGGCAGTGAAGGGGTTAATTCCCGAGCTGGGATCAATGTGCCCGGTGTCTGCCTATAGAGGGGGGAGGGCAGTGAAGGGGTTAATTCCCGAGCTGGGATCAATGTGCCCGGTGTCTGTCTATAGAGGGGGGAGGGCAGTGAAGGGGTTAATTCCCGAGCTGGGATCAATCTGCCCGGTGTCTGTCTATAGAGGGGGGAGGGCAGTGAAGGGGTTAATTCCCGAACTGGGACCAGGCAGCCCAGTGTCTGTCTATAGAGCGGGGGAGGGCAGTGAAGGGGTTAATCCCCGAGCTGGGATCAATGTGCCTGGTGTCTGTCTATAGAGGGGGACGGCAGTGAAGGGGTTAATCCCCGAGCTGGGATCAATCTGCCCGGTGTCTGTCTATAGAGTGGGGAGGGCAGTGAAGCGGTTAATGCCTGAGCTAGGATCAATGTGCCCGGTGTCTGTCTATAGAGGGGGGAGGGCAGTGAAGGGGTTAATTCCCGAGCTGGGATCAATGTGCCTGGTGTCTGTCTATAGAGGGGGACGGCAGTGAAGGGGTTAATCCCCGAGCTGGGATCAATCTGCCCGGTGTCTGTCTATAGAGTGGGGAGGGCAGTGAAGCGGTTAATGCCTGAGCTAGGATCAATGTGCCCGGTGTCTGTCTATAGAGGGGGGAGGGCAGTGAAGGGGTTAATTCCCGAGCTGGGACCAGGCAGCCCAGTGTCTGTCTATAGAGGGGGGAGAGTGGTGAAGGGGTTAATCCCCGAGCTAGGATCAATCTGCCCGGTGTCTGTCTATAGAGGGGGGGGAGGGCAGTGAAGGGGTTAATCCCCGAGCTAGGATCAATCTGCCCAGTGTCTGTCTGTAGAGCGGGGGAGGGCAGTGAAGGGGTTAATTCCCGAGCTGGGATCAATGTGCCCGGTGTCTGTCTATAGAGGGGGGAGGGCAGTGAAGGGGTTAATTCCCGAGCTGGGATCAATGTGCCCGGTGTCTGTCTATAGAGGGGGGAGGGCAGTGAAGGGGTTAATTCCCGAGCTGGGACCAGGCAGCCCAGTGTCTGTCTATAGAGGGAGGAGGGCAGTGAAGGAGTTAATCCCCGAGCCACTCTGCCTCGCTGGTGCAGTCCTGGCTGCAGACTGTTCCAGCTACAAATGGGAAGCGGGTTAAAGGCTGCGTGTATTTACTTTATAATCAGGGGATTAGAGAGCGAGGTTAAGCAAGCCTAGGAGCTCCGTGCACCATCTGCCTGTCAGAGGGCTGCGAGTCATTGGGGTGCAGTTATGTCTGAAGCCAGCCGTCTAGCTCCGGGCTTGGCACGGCACGGCACACAGCGCCCCCTCCTGCTCCGGTTTGCTCGACTAATCACCACAGAATCCAGCGACAGACCCTGTACAACAAGCTGCTGTGGAGCTGGCCATCAATGGCACACTGGAGCAAGTGATCTCAGCCGGCGCTCAGTCTCAGCTCGGACTCCGAAGGTCATGGGTTCAAGCCCCACTCCAAGTACTTGAGCACATAATCCAGGCTGACACTCCCAGTGCAGTACTGAGGGAGCACTGCACTGTCGGAGGGGCAGTACTGAGGGAGCGCTGCACTGTCGGAGGGGCAGTACTGAGGGAGTGCTGTACTGTCGGAAGGGCAGTACTGAGGGAGTGCTGCACTGTCGGAAGGGCAGTACTGAGGGAGCGCTGCACTGTCGGAGGGGCCGTACTGAGGGAGTGCTGCACTGTCGGAGGGGCAGTACTGAGGGAGCGCTGCACTGTCGGAGGGGCAGTACTGAGGGAGCGCTGCACTGTCGGAGGGGCTGCACTGAGGGAGCGCTGCACTGTCGGAGGGGCAGTACTGAGGGAGCGCTGCACTATCGGAGGGGCAGGACTGAGGGAGTGCTGCACTGTTGGAGGGGCAGTACTGAGGGAGCGCTGCACTGTCGGAGGGGCAGTACTGAGGGAACGCTGCACTGTTGGAGGGGCAGTACTGAGGGAGCGCTGCACTTTCGGAGGGACAGTACTGAGGGAGCGCTGCACTGTCGGAGGGGCAGTACTGAGGGAACGCTGCACTGTTGGAGGGGCAGTACTGAGGGAGTGCTGCACTGTTGGAGGGGCTGTACTGAGGGAGCGCTGCACTGTTGGAGGGGCAGTACTGAGGGAGCGCTGCACTGTCGGAGGGGCAGTACTGAGGGAGTGCTGCACTGTCGCAGATGCCGTCTTTCAGATGAGATGTGTAAACCGAGGCCCTGTCTGCCCTCTCAGGTGGAAGTAAAAGATCCCACAGCCACTATGTCGAAGAAGAGCAGGGGAAGTTCTCCCCGGTGATCCTAGGGCCAATATTTACCCGATCACCAACATCTCTAAACAACAGATTATCTTGTCATTACCACATTGTTGTATGTGGAAGCTTGCTGTGCGCAAATTGTCTGCCATGTTTCCCACAATACAACAGTGACTACTCTCAAAAAAAGTACTTCTTTGCCCAGAAAGTGCTTTGGGACGCAAGGAGACCATTACCCTGTCCATGACCGTGGGATGTCAGGTCCCACTGTGCCAAATATCTGTGGGCATTTTACCAGGACACCGAGTGGCAGCCAAAACATTCCTTCACCAACATGCTGCCGATCCTGGTTTCCACTGAGCCAGTTGCAGTATCCAGATCGTGAGGCCTCATAGACGGCCAAGCCAGGGTCAAGGGGTAAAGGGCACAGGATCGGAGTTCATACCCTCGATATTAAACCAACACCCTCGCAAAGATGGAGGATGTAATGTATTTGCTTCATGTCTTCTTTGTTTAAGAATTCACGGCAATGCATTGCTATTAAGAACTAGTTGGTTTATTAGCAAAAGATTAAACAATTACACTACACATTTCCAGTTCATCCAATAGGCTCACAACCACCTGCCTCATCGTGGATCCCCTGAACCCAACTGGCTGGGGTTTTATTGAGCCTCGTGAACATCACATAAGAACATAAGAACATAAGAAGTAGGAGCAGGAGTAAGCCATACAGCCCCTCGAGCCTGCTCCGCCATTCTATAAGATCATGGCTGATCTGATCATGGACTCAACTCCACTTCCCTGCCCGCTCCCCATAACCCTTGATTCCCTTATCATTCAAAAATCTGTTTATCCCCACCTTGAATATATTCAATGACCCAGCCTCCACAACTTTCTGGGGCAGAGAATTCCACAGATTCACAACTCTCTGAGAGAAGAAATTCATCCTCATCTCAGTTTTAAATGGACGACTCCTTATTCTGAAACTATGCCCCCTAGTTCTCGATTCCTCCACGAGGGGAACCATCCTCTCTGCATCTACCCTGTCAAGCCCCCTCAGAATCTTATATGTTTCAATAAGATCACCTCTCATTCTTCTAAACTCCAATGAGTATAGGCCCAACCTGCTCAACCTTTCTTCATAAGACAACCCCTTCATCTTAGGAATCAACCTAGTGAACCTTCTCTGAACAGCCTCACGTGACTGTCTAAGCCATTCACAACTCAACAGCTCTACAGTTTGAACCTCCCTTATCCAGAACTCCTTTATCCGGGAACCACCACTCATCCAGAACCATTCCCGGCCACCAGGTGGCTCATGCGCAGAACTCCGCCATGAACAAAATGAACAAATTGAAGTCCTTCCTCGCTGCCGACTCCCGCAATCGCTGGCCTGACCCCGCCATCCACCGTCCCCACCCCCATCCCCTTCCCATGATCTCACTGCCGCACTCCCAGCCCCAAGCCAGACAGCCCCGATATCCCCTTGCTCATTACCTGTACCATCCAATTTAACGTGACCACCCCTCGTCCAGAAAAATCCCTTATCCAGAACAGACCGGGTCCGAGGGTTCCAGAGGTTCAACCTGTACTAACCTGTGAGCATACGCACAGGTGCACACATTACGGGCGGGATTAAGTGGGAGGGAGGAAGGGAGCTTAAAGGCCTAAATATGAGGAACACAGCGCCTACACACTGCTTCGATAACATATTGGGAGGTTGATTTAAAATTCCCCGCTGCGGTGTGGGATTGCCTGTGCTCAGGGATCTTGCAGTGAGGCAGGAGAAACCAGCTCCACAGGGTTAATGCCTAGTCTCGGCATTCCTTGTGGGCCAGGAGGGCCTGGTGTACTGCCTCCGTGCCCTCTCTCCCGATCGTGGCCTCTCTCTCTCCCTCTCACCCTCTCTCTCTCCCTCGCTCCCGCTCTCTCTCCCCCATCGCTCCCGAATGTAGCCTCTCTCTCTCCCTCTCATCCTCTCCCTCGCTCCATCGCTCCATCGCTCCCAATCGTGGCCTCGCTCTCACCCTCTCTCTCTCCCTCACTCCCTCTCTCTCTCCCCCATCGCTCCCGATCGCAGCCTCTCTCTCTCCCTCCCATCCTCTCCCTCTCTCCCTCGCTCCATCGCTCCCAATCGTGGCCTCGCTCTCACCCTCTCTCTCTCCCTCGCTCCATCGCTCCCAATCGCAGCCTCTCTCTCTCCCTCACTCCCTCTCCCTCTCCCTCGCTCCATCGCTCCCGATCGTGGCCTCTCTCTCTCAGTTGGCAGTTGGTGAGAGGTGGGAGCAGTGTCGGAGCGGCCTATAAAGGCCCAGCGGGAGGTCGAGGGTCAGCGGCAGTTGGCGAGAGGTGGGAGCAGCGTCGGAGTGGCCTATAAAGGCCCAGCGGGAGCTCGAGGGTCAGCGGCAGTTGGCGAGAGGTGGGAGCAGTGTCGGAGCGGCCTATAAAGGCCCAGCGGGAGCTCGAGAGTCAGCGGCAGTTGGCGAGAGGTGGGAGCAGTGTCGGAGCGGCCTATAAAGGCCCAGCGGGAGCTCGATAGTCAGCGGCAGTTGGTGAGAGGTGGGAGCAGTGTCGGAGCGGCCTATAAAGGCCCAGCGGGAGCTCGAGGGTCAGCGGCAGTCGGCGAGAGGTGGGAGCAGTGTCGGAGCGGCCTATAAAGGCCCAGCGGGAGCTCGAGAGTCAGCGGCAGTTGGTGAGAGGTGGGAGCAGCGTCGGAGCGGCCTATAAAGGCCCAGCGGGAGCTCGAGAGTCAGCGGCAGTTGGTGAGAGGTGGGAGCAGCGTCGGAGCGGCCTATAAAGGCCCAGCGGGAGCTCGAGAGTCAGCGGCAGTTGGTGAGAGGTGGGAGCAGCGTCGGAGCGGCCTATAAAGGCCCAGCGGGAGCTCGAGGGTCAGCGGCAGTCAGCGAGAGGTGGGAGCAGTGTCGGAGCAGCCTATAAAGGCCCAGCGGGAGCTCGAGAGTCAGCGGCAGTCAGCGAGAGGTGGGAGCAGTGTCGGAGCGGCCTATAAAGGCCCAGCGGGAGCTCGAGAGTCAGCGGCAGTCAGCGAGAGGTGGGAGCAGTTTCGGAGCGGCCTATAAAGGCCCAGCGGGAGCTCGAGAGTCAGCGGCAGTCAGCGAGAGGTGGGAGCAGTGTCGGAGCGGCCTATAAAGGCGTACCGCTGCAGCTACAGCGGGAGAGAAAGCAAAATAGAAGTAGAAAGGAATCAAAAGGTGACGTCACAGCCAATGGGATGTGATTGGCTGGTGATTGGTGAGTAGCTTTTCTTTTTATTTTTTATATCAGTAAGTGAACTGTAACATTGTTATTACCAATTTAAGGGTATCTAAGGGTTAAGGCATGGCAGGAGAGCTCGGTCACGTGATATGCTCCTCCTGTACCATGTGGGAACTCAGGGACACTTCCGGTGTCCCTGACGACTACGTGTGTGGGAAGTGTATCCGCCTCGAGCTCCTGACGGTCCGCATTGCGGAATTGGAGCTGAGGGTGGATTCACTCTGGAGCATCCACGATGCTGAGAATGACGTGAGTATCACGTGTAGTGAGTTGGTCTTACCGCAGGAGAAGGGTCCACAGCCAGATAGGGAATGGAAGACCAGCAGGAAGAGCAGTGCAAGGAAGGTAGTGCAGGGGTCCCCTGTGGTCATCCCCCTGCAAAACAGATACACTGCTTTGAGTGCTATTGGGGGGGATGACTCATCAGGGGAGGGCAGCAGCAGCCAAGTTCATGGCACCGTGGCTGGCTCTGCTACACAGGAGGGAAGGAAAAAGAGTGGGAGCGCGATAGTGATAGGGGATTCTATGGTGAGGGGAATAGATAGGCGTTTCTGCGGCCGCAACCGAGACTCCAGGATGGTATGTTGCCTCCCTGGTGCAAGGGTCAAGGATGTCTCGGAGCGGGTGCAGGACATTCTGAAATGGGAGGGAGAACAGCCAGTTGTCGTGGTGCACATTGGTACCAACGACATAGGTAAAAAAAGGGATGAGGTCCTACGAAACGAATTTAAGGAGCTAGGAGCTAAATTAAAAAGTAGGACCTCAAAAGTAGTAATCTCGGGATTGCTACCAGTGCCACGTGCTAGTCAGAGTAGGAATCGCAGGATAGCGCAGATGAATACGTGGCTTGAGCAGTGGTGCAGCAGGGAGGGATTCAAATTCCTGGGGCATTGGAACCGGTTCTGGGGGAGGTGGGACCAGTACAAACCGGACGGTCTGCACCTGGGCAGGACCTGAACCAATGTCCTAGGGGGAGTGTTTGCTAGTGCTGTTGGGGAGGAGTTAAACTAATATAGCAGGGGGATGGGAACCAATGCAGGGAGACAGAGGGAAACAAAAAGGAGGAAAAAGCAAAAGACAGAAAGGAGATGAGGAAAAGTGGAGGGCAGAGAAACCCAAGGCAAAGAACAAAAAGGGCCACTGTACAGCAAAATTCTAAAAGGACAAAGGGTGTTAAAAAAACAAGCCTGAAGGCTTTGTGTCTTAATGCAAGGAGTATCCGCAATAAGGTGGATGAATTAACTGTGCAAATAGATGTTAACAAATATGATGTGATTGGGATTACGGAGACGTGGCTCCAGGATGATCAGGGCTGGGAACTCAACATCCAGGGGTATTCAACATTCAGGAAGGATAAAATAAAAGGAAAAGGAGGTGGGGTAGCATTGCTGGTTAAAGAGGAGATTAATGCAATAGTTAGGAAAGACATTAGCTTGGATGATGTGGAATCTATATGGGTAGAGCTGCAGAACACCAAAGGGCAAAAAACGTTCGTGGGAGTTGTGTACAGACCTCCAAACAGTAGTAGTGATGTTGGGGAGGGCATCAAACAGGAAATTAGGGGTGCATGCAATAAAAGTGCAGCAGTTATAATGGGTGACTTTAATATGCACATAGATTGGGCTAGCCAAACTGGAAGCAATACGGTGGAGGAGGATTTCCTGGAGTGCATAAGGGATGGTTTTCTAGACCAATATGTCGAGGAACCAACTCGGGGGGAGGCCATCTTAGACTGGGTGTTGTGTAATGAGAGAGGACTAATTAGCAATCTCATTGTGCGAGGCCCCTTGGGGAAGAGTGACAATAATATGGTGGAATTCTGCATTAGGATGGAGAATGATACAGTTAATTCAGAGACCATGGTCCAGAACTTAAAGAAGGGTAACTTTGAAGGTATGAGGCGTGAATTGGCTAGGATAGATTGGCGAATGATACTTAAGGGGTTGACTGTGGATGGGCAATGGCAGACATTTAGAGACCGCATGGATGAATTACAACAATTGTACATTCCTGTCTGGCGTAAAAATAAAAAAGGGAAGGTGGCTCAACCGTGGCTATCTAGGGAAATCAGGGATAGTATTAAAGCCAAGGAAGTGGCATACAAATTGGCCAGAAATAGCAGCGAACCTGGGGACTGGGAGAAATTTAGAACTCAGCAGAGGAGGACAAAGGGTTTGATTAGGGCAGGGAAAATGGAGTATGAGAAGAAGCTTGCAGGGAACATTAAGACGGATTGCAAAACTTTCTATAGATATGTAAAGAGAAAAAGGTTAGTAAAGACAAACGTAGGTCCCCTGCAGTCAGAATCAGGGGAAGTCATAACGGGGAACAAAGAAATGGCAGACCAATTGAACAAGTACTTTGGTTCAGTATTCACTAAGGAGGACACAAACAACCTTTCGGATATAAAAGGGGTCAGAGGGTCTCGTAAGGAGGAGGAACTGAGGGAAATCTTTATTAGTCGGGAAATTGTGTTGGGGAAATTGATGGGATTGAAGGCCGATAAATCCCCAAGGCCTGATGGACTGCATCCCAGAGTACTTAAGGAGGTGGCCTTGGAAATAGCGGATGTGTTGACAGTCATTTTCCAACATTCCATTGACTCGAGATCAGTTCCTATCAAGTGGAGGGTAGCCAATGTAACCCCACTTTTTAAAAAAGGAGGGAGAGAGAAAACAGGGAATTATAGACCGGTCAGCCTGACCTCAGTCGTGGGTAAAATGATGGAATCAATTATTAAGGATGTCATAGCAGCGCATTTGGAAAATGGTGACATGATAGGTCCAAGTCAGCATGGATTTGTGAAAGGGAAATCATGCGTGACAAATATTCTGGAATTTTTTGAGGATGTTTCCAGTAAAGTGGACAAAGGAGAACCAGTTGATGTGGTATATTTGGACTTTCAGAAGGCTTTCGACAAGGTCCCACACAAGAGATTAATGTGCAAAGTTAAAGCACATGGGATTGGGGGTAGTGTGCTGACGTGGATTGAGAACTGGTTGTCAGACAGGAAGCAAAGAGTAGGAGTAAATGGGGACTTTTCAGAATGGCAGGCAGTGACTAGTGGGGTACCGCAAGGTTCTGTGCTGGGGCCCCAGCTGTTTACATTGTACATTAATGATTTAGACGAGGGGATTAAATGTAGTATCTCCAAATTTGTGGATGACACTAAGTTAGGTGGCAGTGTGAGCTGCGAGGAGGATGCTATGAGGCTGCAGAGTGACTTGGATAGGTTAGGTGAGTGGGCAAATGCATGGCAGATGAATTATAATGTGGATAAATGTGAGGTTATCCACTTTGGTGGTAAAAACAGAGAGACAGACTATTATCTGAATGGTGACACATTAGGAAAAGGGAAGGTGCAACGAGACCTGGGTGTCATGGTACATCAGTCATTGAAGTTGGCATGCAGGTACAGCAGGCGGTTAAGAAAGCAAATGGCATGTTGGCCTTCATAGCGAGGGGATTTGAGTATAGGGGCAGGGAGGTGTTACTACAGTTGTACAGGGCCTTGGTGAGGCCACACCTGGAGTATTGTGTACAGTTTTGGTCTCCTAACTTGAGGAAGGACATTCTTGCTATTGAGGGAGTGTAGCGAAGATTCACCAGACTGATTCCCAGGATGGTGGGACTGACCTATCAAGAAAGACTGGATCAACTGGGCTTGTTTTCACGTTTAAAATTCTGACGGGTTTAGACAGGTTAGATGCAGGAAGAATGTTCCCAATGTTGGGGAAGTCCAGAACCAGGGGTCACAGTCTAAGGATAAGGGCTAAGCCATTTAGGACCGAGATAAGGAGAAACTTCTTCACCCAGAGAGTGGTGAACCTGTGGAATTCTCTACCACAGAAAGTTGTTGAGGCCAATTCACTAAATATATTCAAAAGGGAGTTAGATGAAGTCCTTACTACTCGGGGGATCAAGGGGTATGGCGAGAAAGCAGGAATGGGGTACTGAAGTTACATGTTCAGCCATGAACTCATTGAATGGCGTTGCAGGCTAGAAGGGCTGAATGGCCTGCTCCTGCACCTATTTTCTATGTTTCTATGTTTCTATGTTTCTCCCTCTCACCCTCTTTCTCTCCCTCGCTCCCTCTCTCTCTCCCCCATCGCTCCCAATCGTGGCCTCTCTCTCTCCCTCACTTCCTCTCCCTCTCCCTCGCTCCATCGCTCCCGATCGCAGCCGCTCTCTCTCCCTCGCTCCCTCTCTCTCTCGCCCATCGCTCCCGATTGTAGCCTCTCTCTCTCCCTCTCACCCTCTCTCTCTCCCTCGCTCCATCGCTCCTGATCGTGGCCTCTCTCTCTCCCTCTCACCCTCTCTCTCTCCCTCGCGCCCTCTCTCTCTCCCCCATCGCTCCCGATCGTGGCCTCTCTCTCTCCCTCTCACCCTCTCTCTCTCCCTCGCTCCATCGCTCCCGATCGTGGCCTCTCACCCTCCCCCCCCTCCATCGCTCCCGATCGCAGCCTCTCTCTCTCCCTCGCTCCCTCTCCCTCTCCCCCATCGCTCCCGATCGCAGCCTCTCTCTCTCCCCCATCGCTCCCGATCACAGCCTCTTTCTCTCCCTCGCTCCATCTCTCTTTCCCCCATCGCTCCCGATCGCGGAGGCCTCTCTCTCTCCCTCCCCTCGCCCACGCTTTCCATCCCACCCGCTCCCTGCCCCCCACCACACTGCGATCATCCCTATAGATATCGGGGCCCGTGTTTCTCCCCTTACCCGTCTCCTCTGTCCCACCCTCGAGGAGGCTACGCCTCACTTGCTTTTTGAGCCAGAGAGAGAGGGAGGTGAGTGGGGAGAAAAAGGTTTCAATTGAAATCAGGTTCACAGGGCAGCCACCCCCCATCCCCGCACCCCGCCCGCAAGCCCGGGCGCTCACTGACTCCTGGAGGCCCATCCGTGAAGTAACAGTGAAGGGAGAGCTGCAAGGCTTGGCTCGGACTGGAACTAGACAGCCTCTCGTAGCAAGCCTGACCTCTGACAACGAGCAGCCCACCACTCCACTCCCCCTCCTCCCCTCACCTCCCCTCCCCCTCACCTCCCCTCCTCCTCTCCTCCCCTCTCACCCCTATCCCATTCCCTCCCGTCTCCTCCCCACCTCCCACGCCCTCCTCCTCTTCCCCGTCCCATTTGCCGCACCCCACCCAACCTGCCCAATCCCCAATCCATCTCCGCCCTTTGCCCTCTCCCCCCATCACCCGTCACCTCCCCCTCTCATCACCTATCCCGCTCCCTCCCCTCTTCTCCGCTCCCCCTCTCCTCCCATCCCCATGCCCCTCTCCTCCCCCTCACATCTCTCTCACCCCTACCCCATTCCCTCCCCTCCCTCCTCCTCCAAGACCTCCCTCTCCCTTCACATACCCTCCCCTCTTCTCCACAACTCCCGCAGTCTCCCCCTCCCCCCTCCCCTGCCCCAATCCTAATCCCTTCACCTCCCCTCTCCCTCTCCCTCCCCCTCTCCCACCCAATTCACTTACCCCATAACACTCTCCACATCACTTCCGCTCACCCTCAAACCTCTCCCTCTCCCCTCACCCTTACCCTCCCCCTCCTCTCCCCTACACCTCACCTCCTTCCCTCTTTCCTCTCTTGCCTCTCCCCACACCCTCCCTCCTTCTCTCTCCCTCCCCTCCCCCATTCCTCCCCCTCCCTCTCCCCTTCCCCCTCCACTCCCCTCCCCCTCCACTCCCCTCCCCCTCCCTCCGACTTCCTTCCCTCCACCTCCCCTTCCTATCCCCTCTATCCCCACTCTCGACCCCTCCCTCTCCACTACCTTCCCTCTCTCCCTCTCCCCCTCACCATCCCATTCCCCTCCTCTCCCCTCCCCTATCTCCCCATCCCCTCTCTCGCCCTCCCCTCCCCTCTCTTACCCGCCCCTCTCTCGCCCTCCCTTCCCTCCCCCTCCCCACTCTCCCCCTCTCTCCCCTCCCCTCTCTCCCCTCCTTCTCGCCTCTCCCCCCTTCCCTCTCTACCCACTGTACGCTCCCCCTCCTCCTCCCCTCCCCCTCTCCTCCCACTACCACTCTCTCCCCTCCCCTTCCCTCTCTCCCCCTCTGCTCCTATCTCTCCCCTCCCCATCCCCTCTTTCCCTCTATGCGCTCTCCCCCTACCCTCTCTCTCTATCTACTCTCTTCCCCTCTCTTGCCTCCCCTCTCTCCCCTCCCTCTCCCCTGCTCCCCCTCTCTCCCACCCACAGCCCTCTACCCACTGTACCCTCCCCCTACCCCCCTCTCCCCCTCTCTCCCCTCCCCCTCCCCCTCCCCTCCCTCCCTCTGCTCTCCTCCCCTCTCTCCCCCCTCTCTCCCCTCCCCTCCCCTCCCCTCCCTTCTCCCCCCCTCCCTCTCTCTCCCTATTCCTCTCCCCTCTCTCCTCCTCTCCCCTCCTCTCTCTCCCCTTCTGTTAAGTATCGAATAACTCCACGAGGCTAAGTACGGTGAGTTAGTTCAGGCATCACCTTACTCCAGTTTATTTATTCTCAAAGTGAGGATTCAACATGGCTGCCAACATTTCTACATGGCTTGCACGTGTCTGCCAGTGACCATTAGGGCTCCGTCAGTCGTGCCCTCCAGTGGCAGGTAAAACCCAGTTAATATACATAACATCATTCCCCCTAAAGTCCTTGGTACAGGTTGTATTTACAAGTTGAGATGGTCCGGGGCCTTCCGCTCCCTGGTTGATCTTCTCAGTTCGAACCCAAGCTTGGGTGAGTTAGTAGGATCCTTGCTGCATTGCGGAGCAGTCGGTCTGATAGGACTGTCAGGGATGGGAGGTTCATCTTCATGAATGACACAAGGGTCAACTGATGGTTGGATGTGTTTTGGTTGGTCGATGATGATGTCATCTTCAATTTGTTCTGGGTTGTCTGTGAATCGCAGTTTGGTTTGGTCAATGTGCCTCTTGCAAGTTTGGCCATTTAACAGTTTGACTGCAAACACTCTGTTCCCCTCCTTGGCCAAAACCGTGCCAGCAACCCACTTTGGACCATGACCATAATTCAGGACAAACACAGGGTCAGGAACAGCAATGTCACGTGATACGGCTGTGCGATCGTGGTACCATTGCTGCCGTTGCCTTCTGGTTTTGACGTGATCATTGAGATCCAGGTGTACAAGGGAGAGCCTGGTTTTAAGGCCTCTCTTCATTAACAGCTCGGCAGGAGAGACCCCGGAGAGCGAGTGGGGTCTCGTCCGGTAACTGAGCAGAATGCGGGACAAGCAGGTCTGTAGGGAGCCGTGAGTCAACCGTTTAAGGTTCTGCTTAATAGTTTGGACAACCCGCTCCGCTTGACTGTTAGACGCAGGTTTGAAAGGGACAGACCCGACATGCTTGTTGCCATTACGGGTCATAAACTCGTGAAACTCCGAACTGGTGAAACACGGTCCGTTGTCGCTGACAAGGACGTCGGGCAGGCCATGGGTGGCGAACATGGCCCGGAGGCTTTCAATAGTGGCTGTGGACGTGCTGGATGACATGGTTACACATTCAATCCATTTGGAGTAAGCGTCCACTACCACTAAAAACATTTTGCCGAGAAAGGGGCCGGCAAAGTCAATGTGGATCCTTGACCACGGTTTGGATGGCCATGACCACATACTCAGTGGAGCCTCCACAGGTGCATTACTCTGTTGCATGCAAGTGTTGCACTGATGCACTCATGACTCCAAGTCTGAGTCAATGCCGGGCCACCAAACGTGAGACCTGGCAATGGCCTTCATCATGACAACGCCTGGGTGGGTACTGTGTCAATCTCGCACAAAAGTTTCCCTGCCTTTTTTTGGTATAACAACACGATTACTCCATACAGACAATCAGACTGAATAGACAATTCATCTTTGCGGCAGATATAAGGCTTAATTTCATCCTGCATTTCCCTGGGAATGGCAGACCAATTTCCATTTAGGACACACCTTTTTTACACTTGACAGTACAGGATCCTGGCTGGTCCAGGTCCTAATTTGCCGAGCCGTGACAGGTGACCCCTCGCTCTCGAAGGCATCCATGACCAGCAGCAAGTCTGTGGGCTGCGACATTTCCATCCCGATTGTAGCCGGCTAAGCGCAACAGCAGAATTTTCAGTGCCTGGTCTGTGGCGGATGACATAATCATAAGCGGATAATGTCAGTGCCCATCTTTGGATGTGGGACAAGGCATTGGTGTTTATACCTTTGCTCTGAGAAAACAATGAAATGAGTGGCTAGTGGTCTGTTTCAAGCTCAAACCAAAGCCCAAACAGGTATTGGTGCATTTTCCTAACCCCATATTCCCATGCTAAAGCCTCTTTCTCAACCATACTATCGGCTCTTTCAGCCTTAGACAAGCTTCTGGACATGTATACAACTGGTTGGAGTTTGCCTGATACATTGGCTTGCTGGAGCACACAACCGACCCCATATGATGAGGCGTCGCAGGCCAGCACTAACCGCTTACATGGGTCATAATGTACCAGTAATTTAGTGGAACATAGCAGGTTTCTGGCCTTCTCAAAGGCTCTGTCTTGAGATTTGCCCCAAACCCAGCCCTTACCCTTTCTCAGCAACATGTGCAAGGGCTCCAGCAATGTGCTCAAACAAGGTAGAAAGTTACCAAAATAGTTGAGAAGACCCAGGAATGAATGTAGCTCTGTCACACTCTGGGGTCTGGGTGCATTCTTGATCACCTCTGTCTTCGAGTCTGTAAGCCTGATGCCGTCTGCTGCAATCTTTCTCCCCAGGAATTTGACTTCTGGTGCCATGAAAATGCACTTGATGCGTTTCAGCCTGAGTCCCACACTGTCCAGACGACGTAGAACCTCTTCCAGTTTGTGCAGGTGATCAGGATGTCATCTTGGAAGACGACGGTTCTCGGGACGGACTGCAGCAAACTCTCCATGTTTCTCTGAAATATGGCTGCCGCCAAGCGAATTCCAAAAGGGCATCTGTGGTATATAAACAGTCCTTTGTGCATGTTGATGCATGTCAGTTTTTCGACGATTCGACCAGCTCCTGTGTCATGTAAGCGGAGGTCAGGTCCAATTTGGTGAACGACTTCCCCCCCGCTAGCGTTGTAAACAAGTCGTCAGCCTTGGGTAACGGGTACTGATCCTGTATCGAGACTCAGTTGATCATTACCTTGCAGTCGCCGCAGATCTTGACCATGCCATCACTTTTCTACACCGGGACAATTGGACTGGCCCATTCACTGAACTCGACTGGTGATATGATTCCTTCCCGTTGAAGTCTGTCCAGTTCGATCTCGACCTTCTCCCTCATCATGTACGGAACCGCCTTGTGATGGATGGGTCTTGCATCAGGGCCTAGGTGGATCTGCATCTTGGCTCCCGTGAAGTTGCCGATGCCTGGGTCGAACAACGAGGGTAACTTGCTCAGCACTTGAGCACACGAAGCATCATCCACTGATGATAAGGCTTTAATATCATTCCAGTTCCATTTAATTTTCTCAAACCAACTCCTGCTGAACAGCATTGGGTCATTGCCTGGAACGATCCACAACAATAAATCATGCACAGCTCCTTCGTACGATACCTTTATTGCCGCGCTGCCAATAAATGATATGAGCTCTTTGGTGTAGGTACGCAGCTTTGCATTGATTGGGCTCAGTTTGGGTCTTTTTGCCTTCGTGTCCCACAACTTTTCGAAAGCCTTCTGGCTCATTATTGACTGACTCGCACCCGTGTCCAATTCCATGAATACTGAAACCCCATTTAATTTAACATCCAGCATTATCGGAGGACTTTTTGTAAAAGAATGTACCCCATACACTTCTTCGTCCTGTACCTCGGGTTGAGTTGCCTGTGCCGCTTGATCCATGCTGGATTGATCATACTCAGCCACGTGGTGTGTCGCAGCACACTTGCTCGGTTGTGGACACATTCGCTGAAGGTGCCCCATTGTTGCACAGCCTTTGCACACGTATTGCTTGAATCGGCATTGATGAGCCCGATGATGGCCCCCGCAACGCCAACAAGGCGAGATTTGATTCATCCCCGATAGCGGACTTTAAGCAGTTACAGGTCGTACGAACGTGGCCTTGCCATGTGCAGCTCTGCCTGCTGACGATATTATTTAATGCACAGTTCTTGTCAGTGAGTTTCGATGCTGGGAAGATATCTGTTTTGAGTTTTTGTCCGTGGACATGCATGCCTGGGTGATCGTGATGGCCCTGCTCAGGTCTAGAGATTCAGCAGCCTGCAGCTTTTGAAGGATGACCTCGTGGCCAATGCCAAGCACGTAAAAGTCCCACAGCATTTCCTCCAACGCAGCTCCGAAGTTGCACGGCCTAGCGAGACGTCTTGGGTTGGCGACAAATTCCGCCATGTCCTGGCCCTGGGAGCGATTGTGCGTATAGAAACGATACCTCACCATGATGATGCTTTCCTTCGGTTTAAAGTGGTTCCGAACCAGCGTACACAATTCATTGTAAGTCTTCTCCGTTGGTCGAGTCGGTGAGAGTAGATTCCTGATAAGGCCATAAATTTTTGACCCACAAACGGTGAGGAGAACCGCCCTGTGCTTAATTGCGTTATCGGTTCCTTCCAATCTGTTGGCTACGAAGTACTGGTCGAGGCAATCAGTGAAATCCTCCCAGTCTTCCCCTTCCATGAATCTCTTCAAAATTCCAACAGACATGGTTGCGTGAAAGTTCGTATTTTTAACTCGTCGCCAATTGTTAAGTATCGAATAACTCCACGAGGCTAAGTATGGTGAGCTAGTTCAGGCACGACCTTACTCCAGTTTATTTATTCTCAAAGTGAGGATTCAAGATGGCTGCCAACATTATATCTATGGCTTGCACGTGTCTGCCAGTGACCGTTAGGACTCCAACAGTTGGCAGGTAAAACCCAGTTAACATAAATAACACCTTCCGCTCCCCTCTCTCCCCCGTCCACTCTCTCCCCCCTCCCCTCTCACCCCCTCCCCTCCTCTCTCACCCCCTTCCCTCCCCTCTCTCCCACTCCCCTCCCCTCACTCCCCTCCCTCTATCCCCTCCACTTATCCACTCTCACGCTCCGCTCTCTCTCCTCCTCCCATATCTCCCCCTCCCTCGCCCCACTCCACCCTCCACCTCCCCTGCCCCCTCTCCCCCTCCCATCTCTCCCCTCTCCCCTCTCTGCCTCTCTGCTCTCTCCCCCTCCCCTCCCCACTCTTCTCTCCCCCTCTCTCACCTTCCCTCCCACTCTCCTCTCTCCCACCCTCCTGCCCTTCTCTCCCCACCCCTCCGCTCTCCCCCTCACTATCCTCTCTCCCCATCCCCTCTCTCCCTTCTCTCTCCCTTCCTTCTCCCCCTCTCTCCCTCCCCTCCCCTCTGTCCCCCTACGCACTCTACCCCCCCTCTCTCCTCCCCTCCCGCTCTCTCCCCCACCCCTACCCTCTCTCCCCATCCCCTCTCTCCCCACTCCCTCTCCCCTCTCTTCCCCCCCCCTCTCTCCCTTTTCTCTCCCCTGCCCCTTACACACCAACTCCCACCATCTCCCCTATCTCTCTCCTCTCCCTCCTCTCCCCCTCTCTCCCCTCTGCTCTCTCCCCCTCCTTCCCCTCCCTCCCCCCTCCCTCTCCCTCTCGCCCCTAATCCTCCTCCTCTCTCTCTCTCTCTCCCCTCCCTCTCTCTCTCTCTCCATCCACTCCACTCTCCCCCCTTCCCACCCTACCCCCTCTCTCCCCCTCACCACCTCACCTCCTCTCGCCTCCCCTCCCCTCTCTTCCTCCCCCTCCTCTCTCTCCCCTTCCCCTCTCTCCCCTCCTATCACCCCCTCCCTTCTATCCTCCTCCCACCACTTCTCTCTCTAACCCATCTCCCCTCCCCTCTCTCCCCTTCCCACCACTCTCTCCCCCTCGCCTCCCCCCTCCCATCCTCTCTCTCTCCCTCTCCCCTCCCCTCTCTCCCCTTCTCCCTCTCTCCACTCCCTCTCCTCTCTCCCCTCTCCCGTCCCCCTCTCTCCCCTCTTCTCTCTCCCCACTCTCTCCCCCCTCTCCCCCCTCTTTCCCCTCTCCTTCCCCTCGCTCCCCTCTCTCTCTCCCTCTTCTATTTCTCCCCTCTCTCCCCACACTCTCCACCTCCCCTCTAATCTCCAATCTCTCCTCACCTCTCTCTCTCTCTCACTCTCCATTCTCTCTCACTCTCCATTCTCTCTCCTCTCTCACCCTCCCCTCTCTCACCCTCCCGTCCACTTCCTTCTCCCCCCTCCCCTCCCTTCCCTCTCTCCCCTCCCCTCCTCCTCCCCTCTCTCCCCTCCTCTCTCATCCTCCCCTCTCACACCCTCCCGTCCCCTTCATTCTCCCCCATCCCCTCCCTTCCCTCTCTTCCTTCCCCCTCCTCTCGCTCCACCTCGCCTCTTCCCCTCTCTCCCTCCTCCTCGCTCTTTCCCTTCTCTCCCCCTCCTCTCTTTCCCTCTTCTCTCCTCCTCCATCCCCCTCTCTCCCCTCCCCTCCCCTCTCTCCCCTCACCTCCGCTCCCCTCTCTCCCCCTTTCTCCCACCCCCTCCCCTCTCTTCCCTCCCCTCCATTCTCTCCCCCTCACCTCTCCACCCCCTCTCCCTCCTTCTCTTTCTTTCCCTTCTCTCTCCCTCTCCCCTCTCTCCCTCCTCTCTCCTCTGCATCTCCTCTCTCCCCCCTCTCCCTTCCCCTCCGTCCCCCTCTCTCCCCTCTCTCTCCCCCCTCTCTCCCCTCCGTCCCCCTCTCTCCCCTCCCCCTCTCTCCCCCCTCTCCCCTCCCCTCCATCCCTCTCTCTCTCCGCCTCTCCTCCCCTCCCCCTCTCTCCCCCTCTGCCCTCCCCTCCGTCCCCCTCTCTACCCTCTCTACCCTCTCTACCCTCCCCCTCTCTCCCCTCCCCGCCATCCCCCTCTCTCCCCTCTCTCCCCTCTCTCCCCTCCCCCTCTCTCCCCCCTCTCCCCTCTCCTCCATGCCTCTCTCTCCCCTTCTCTCCATTCCCTCTCCTCTCTCCCCTCACATCCCCCTCTCTCCCTCCTCTCTCCCCTCTCCTCTCTCCCCACTCTCTCCCTCTCACCTCCTCTCCCCTCTCTTCCCTCCCCCTCTCTCCCCTCCCTTCTCTCCCTCGCCTATCGTCCATCCCCTCTATCCTCCTCCCCACCACTCCCCTCTCTACCCCATCTCTCCTCACCTCTCTATCCTTCCCCAACCCTCTCTCCCCCTTGCCTCTGCCCCTGCCCACCTCTCTCTCTCCCTCTCTCTCCCCTCCCTTTCCTCCCACTCGCTCCCCTCCCTTCCCTCCCCCTCTGTCCCCCTCTCTCAACTCCCCTCTCTCTCTCTCCCGTCCCCCTCTCTCCCCTCCCCTCTCTCCCCCCTCTCTCCCATCTCTCCCCCTCCCCTCCCCTCTCTCCCCATCTCTTCCCCCTCCCCTCTCTCCCCCTCTCCTCGCCCCATCTCTCCCCTCCCACTCCCCTTTATCTCTTCTCTTATCCCTCTCCCATCCCCTCTCCCATCCCCTCTCTCGCCTCTCTCTCTCCCTCTTCCCTTTCTCCCCTCTCTCCCCACACTCTCCACCTCTCCTCTAACCCCCAATCTCCCCTCCCGCTCTCCCCTCACCCTCTGCTCTCTCTCTCTCTCTCCCCTCCTCTCTCGCCTTTCCCTCGCCCATTCCCGTCCCCTCCCCTCTCCCCCTCCCCTCCCTACCCCCTCTCTGCCCCTCCACTCCACTACCATCTCTCCCCTCTCACACCCTCACCTCCTCTCCGCTCTCTCCCCTTCCCTCTCTCCCCTCACCTCTCTCCCCCTCTCCCGTCCCCTTCTTTCTCCTCTCTGCCCCCTTCCTCTCTCCCCTCACCCTTCGCTCTCTCTCTCTCCCTCATCCCGCTCTCTCCTCTCTCCCCCTCCTCTCTCACCTTCCCCTCTCTCACCCTCCCGTCCCCCCCTCCCCCCTCACCCCTCCCCTCTCTCCCCCTCTCTCCCCTCCCCTCCCCTCCTCGCCTCTGCCCCCTCTCTCCCTCCTCCTCTCTTTTTCCCTGCTCTCCCCCTCCCCTCTCCCCCCTCTGCCCCTCCCCTCCCCTCTCTCCCCTCCCCTCCCCTCTCTCCCCCTGCCTCTCTCTCTCCCTCCTCCCCCTCCCCTCGCTCCCTCCGCTCCCCTCTCTCTCCCCTCCCCTCCCCTCTCTCTCCCCTCCCCTCCCCCCCACCCATCTCTCTCCCTCCCCTCCCCTCCCCTCCCCTCTCTCTCCCCTCCCCTCCCCTACTCTCTCCCGCCCCTCTCTCTCCCTCCCCACCGTGCTCTCCCCCTCCCCTCCCCTTTCTCCCTCTCTCCCCTCCCCTCCCCTCTCTCCCCCCGCCTCTCTCTCTCCCTCCACTCCCCTCCCCTCCCCTCGCTCCCTCCCCTCCCCTCTCTCTCCCCTCCCCTCCCCTCTCTCCCCACGCGACTCTCTTTCCCTCCCCTCACCTCCCCTCCTCCTCCCCTCGCTCCCTCCCCTCCCCTCTCTCTCCCCTCCCCTCCCCTCTCTCCCCCGCCTCTCTCGCTCCCTCCCCACCGCTCTCTCCCCCTCTCCTCTCTCTCCCTCCACTCCCCTCTCTCTCCCCTCCCCTACCCTCTCTCCCCCCGCCCCTCTCTCTCCCTCCACGCCCCTCTCTCTCCCCTCTCCCCTCCCCTCTCTCTCCTCTCCCCTCCCCTCTCTCCCCCCTGCCCCTCTCTCTCCCTCCCCACCGCTCTCTCCCCCTCCCCTCCCCTTTCTCCCTCTCTCCCCCTCCTCCCCGACTGATTAACGACTATTAATTAACTGAGGCCACAATGAGCCAAAGAACATGCTGATTTTATTGACAGCGACAGTCTCACAGAGCCAATTGCTGCAGCCAGAAACGGCGGCACTTTTCGCTGCGAGCCGCAGGAGGAATTTGAAACCAGACGCGCTTCCCGATGACTTCATGCATCCCGGGATAAAATTCTCTGCATGCGTGGCATTTGCAGAGACAGGAATGTTGGGGGGGCTGGCGGGGGGGGTAGCTTGCCCTGGGAGCAGTCGGTCACAGCTCCCCCCCTCCGCCCCCTGGGGCCTACCTCATAAACCTGCGGGGGTCAGCCCTCACTAACGACCGGGGTTGTCCAGGGGACAGGCTGGGCTGTCAGAGGTTAATTGCTCACTTGTGGTGAAAAAGTTCAAACAACAGGGGGGCCACGGTTCAAACAAAATAACAGCAGAGTTTACGGGTGAGAATGGAAGGGAAGCCAAGTCCTTGAACCACACTGTACCTGTGAAAGCAAGAAAACTTGCATTTATATAGCACCTTTACAGCCAATGAAGTACTTTTTTGAAGTGTGGTCACTGTTGCAATGTGGGAAACGGAGCAGCCAATTTGCGCACAGCAAGCTCCCACAAGCAGCAATGTGATAATGAACTGTCCCCCATCACCCCCTGTGCTCGCCGACCCACATTGGCTCCCGGTTAAGCAACACCTCGATTTCAAAATTCTCATCCTTATTTACGCAGAGGTTGTGGGGATCTGGAACTCGCTGCCTGGAAGAGTGGTGGATGCAGAAACCCTCACCACTTTTAAGAGAGGGTTGGATGGGCACTTAAAGTGCCGTAACCTGCAGGGTTACAGACCTAGAGCTGGTAATTGGAATTAGACTGGATGACCTTTTGTTGGACGGTGCAGATACGATGATAAGTACTGCAGGGAATCGAATACGGTCAGGGTGATCTCCTGGACTCGTGTCGATCGCCTGGATGGGTCGAAGAGGAATTTTCCCAGACTTTTTTTCCCCAAATTGGCCTGGGTTTTTGGTTTTTGCCTCTCCCAGGAGATTGCATGGCTCCGATTGGGGTGGAGTGTAGAATGTTTCAGTATAAGGGGTGTCGCAGTTGTGGTGAGGCGGTCTGGTTGGGCTGGGTTCTCTTTGCCTTTCCGTCATTGTTCATTGTTCATAGGTTTATATGTAACCTTAAGGGCTGCTGACCAAGGACCGTGCGGCTCTTTGTCGGCCGGTGTGGACACGATGGGCCGAAATGGCCTCCTTCTGCGCTGTATATTTCTATGTTTCTATGTTTTCAAATCCCTCCCTGGCCTCGCCCCTCCTTATCTCTGTAATCTGCTCCAGCCCCACAACCCCCCCGAAATGTCTGCGCTCCTCTAATTCTGCCCTCTTGAGCATCGCTGATTATAATCACTCAACCATCGGTGGCCGTGCCTTCTGCTGCCTGGGCTCCAAGCTCTGGAACTCCCTCCCTAAACCTCTCCACCTTTCTTTCCTCCTCTAAGATGCTCCTTAAAACCTATCTCCCTACCAAGCTTTTGGTCACCTGCTGTAATTTCTTCTTATGTCGAATGGTGTCAAATTTATTTGTTTTGTCTGAAAACACTCCTGTGAAGTTCCTTGGGGCATTTTACTATGTTAAAGGCGCTATAGAAATACAAGTTGTGTCGCAGTTATTTAGTGATGTTGATTAAGGGATAACTATTGGCCCCAGGACACCGGGGATAACTCCCTGGCTCTGAAATCGTGGCCGTGGGATCTTTTACACCCAACTGAGAGGGCAAACGGGGCCTCGGTTTAATGTCTCATCCGAAAGACGGCACCTCCGACAGTGCAGCACTCCCTCAGCACTGCACTTGGAGCGATGGCCTGGATTACGGGCTCAAGTCTCCGGAATGGGACTTGAACATACAACCTCCATGACTCGGAGATGAGAGTGCTGCCCACTGAGCCAAGGCTGGCGCTGTGGAATTAGATGCCAGGGTAGGGGCACTGAAGTGGGCAGTGTCAATGAGTCAAAGGTCGTAAAACGCTTCTCCCTGCGTGAGAGAGAAAAGGGGTTTGTGGAAATTGTGAGGGGGTGGTTAGGTGCAGTAGATCTGTGAGGGAGGGCTTGTTGGGCACTTATTGAGCATTAAGGACAGTCATTAGATTCTAAACATCCCTTGACCTTCATGACTCAGCAGTCCAGTCTGGATTCTCGAGACCATCCACCCATCACCCACTGGAGATAGAGACCTCCAATCTTTAACCTAACCCAGAGCTACAGTGGGAGACCAGAAGACTCTGTCCTCTCACCCCTCATCCCTCATTCCTCCCCCTTCCCCAAACCCTTCCCTCAACACCTCACGTTGTTTCAGTGACAGCGGCCTAAATTTCCATCTTCCGTACTTAAGACCATCGGCTGGGTTCAGCACACATAGAAAGTTCTGGAAGGAATTTTGCCGCTTCGTAAAGGAAATCACCTGATTTTATGTCCATATGATCTAACAGTCCAAAGGAGGCCATTCGGCCCATCGTGCCCATATCAACTCTTTGAAAGAGAAATTCAATTGGTCACATTCCCCCATGCTCTCTCCCCATAGCCCTATCATTTTTATCTGTTGAAGTATTTATCCGATTCCTATTTCACAGTTACTTTTGAATCCGCTTCCACCACCCCTTTCAGGCAGTGCGTTCCAGAACACAACTCGTTGCGTAAAAGTAAAATTCTACACATCTCCCTTCTGGATCTTTTGCCAAGAATGTCTCATCGAACACTCCCAGGGCAGGTACAGCATGGGTTAGATACAGAGTAAAGCTCCCTCTACACTGTCCCATCAAACACTCCCAGTTCAGGTACAGCATGGGTTAGATACAGAGTAAAGCTCCCTCTACACTGTCCCATCAAACATTCCCAGTTAGATGGATTGGTATATAAAAAAGTATGGTGAGGGGTGTGGTGTATCAGTGTGGTGAGGGGTGTGGTATATCAGTGCAGTGAGGGGCGTGGTATATCAGTCTGCTGAGGGATGTGGTATATCAGTGTGATGAGGGGTGTGGTACATCAATGCAATGAAGCGTGTGGTATATCAGTGTGGTGAGGGGTGTGGTATATCAGTGTGGTGCGGGGTGTGGTGTATCAGTACAGTGAGGGGTGTGGTATATCAGTGTGTTGAGGGGTGTGGTATATCAGTGCGGTGAGGGGTGTGGTGTATCAGTGCGGTGAGGGGTGTGGTATATCAGTGTGGTGAGGGGTGTGATATATCAGTGTGGTGAGGGGTGTGGTATATCAGTGCGGTGAGGGGTGTGGTATATCAGTGTGGTGAGGGGTGTGGTATATCAGTGCGGTGAGGGGTGTGGTGTATCAGTACGGTGAGGGGTGTGGTATATCAGTGTGGTGAGGGGTGTGGTATATCAGTGCGGTGAGGGGTGTGGTGTATCAGTACAGTGAGGGGTGTGGTATATCAGTGTGGTGAGGGGTGTGGTATATCAGTGTGGTGAGGGGTGTGGTGTATCAGTACAGTGAGGGGTGTGGTATATCAGTGTGGTGAGGGGTGTGGTATATCAGTGCGGTGAGGGGTGTGGTGTATCAGTGCAGTGAGGGGTGTGGTATATCAGTGTGTTAAGGGGTGTGGTATATCAGTGCAGTGAGGGGTGTGGTGTATCAGGCAGTGTGTTGAGGGATGTGGTATATGAGTGCAGTGAGGGGTGTGGTGTATCAGGCAGTGTGTTGAGGGATGTGGTATATGAGTGCAGTGAGGGATGTGGTATATCAGTGTGTTGAGGAGTGTGGTATATCAGTGCGGTGAGGGGTGTGGTGTATCAGTGCGGTGAGGGGTGTGGTGTATCAGTGCAGTGAGGGGTGTGGTATATCAGTGTGTTGAGGGGTGTGGTATATCAGTGCGGTGAGGGGTGTGGTGTATCAGTGCAGTGAGGGGTGTGGTATATCAGTGCGGTGAGGGGTGTGGTATATCAGTGTGTTGAGGGGTGTGGTATATCAGTGCGGTGAGGGGTGTGGTGTATCAGTGTGTTGAGGGGTGTGGTATATCAGTGCGGTGAGGGGTGTGGTATATCAGTGTGTTGAGGGGTGTGTATATCAGTGCAGTGAGGGGTGTGGTGTATCAGGCAGTGTGTTGAGGGATGTGGTATATGAGTGCAGTGAGGGGTGTGGTGTATCAGGCAGTGTGTTGAGGGATGTGGTATATGAGTGCAGTGAGGGGTGTGGTATATCAGTGTGTTGAGGGATGTGGTATATCAGTGCAGTGAGGGGTGTGGTGTATCAGGCAGTGTGTTGAGGGATGTGGTATATGAGAGGGAAAGTATGAAAAGTAAAGACAAATTCTCGCCCCCTTGTGATCCTGTGAGCCGCTTGCTGTAACAGGATTTTATAAAGCCGGTTGTTGCTGAAATAGGTGTCTGGATTTGCAAAGTGAAAGGGTTTGATTGATCAGCCCCCAGTTCCAGTGCTGCTGTCTGTGACCCTGCCTCTCACTTCCAGTAAACTGGTGAAGGTTCAGCCCCCGCCCTGGGCATATGAAAAATAACTTGTTAAATAAATTCAAAGGCCGCGACGTGTGTATCTGATCCTGTTGAATATGGCTGCTTTCACTGTGGAATGTGTCCTGTTGAAAAGGCCAATTGTGAGCCAGGGCTGTGGGGACAATGAGCCTTTCATTAGGCTGGTTGAGAGTGCTCAGTGTGTGTATTTGTGTCGAGCTCTCTCCTCATTTCCTCACTGCAGTCTTGGAATATTTCCATTCCCAGCAATCGGCGGGCCTCCCGAAGGTTTAACCCTTGCTGCCCCGGAGTGACTGAGGAGCGTACCTTCGAGCGAGTGGGTTGTGCTTCAGGTCCAGGTCCCCAGACCAACCCAGCGGATTTCCATGACCCCTGGTGTACTATAGTGGTGCTGAGAAGGTCCCATGGGTTCCTGAGCAGATCCAAGCCCTATTCCACTGTCCATCTGATTATTGAAGTGTCTCTCAGACCGCTTCGAGACTGTTGAGCTATCGAACTGACCCAACACCCTGGACCATTTGCCGTGTCTCTCGGCCCTGTGTCGAGTCCATTCAGCTGTTGAACTGACCCAACACCCTGGACCATTTGCCGTGTCTCTCGGCCCTGTGTAGAATTCATTCACTTGACCCTTCCACCCGGACCACCAGCCAATCACAGCAATGTTGCGCATATTATGGCTCACGGGCTACTTGAAGCCACCTCCCTTTCACATGCCAGCCGTGTCTCAATGGGCAGCACACTCACCCCTGAGTCAGAAGGTTGTGGGCTCTAGCCCCACTCCAGAGACTTGAGCACATAAATCTAGGCTGACACTCCCAGTGCAGTGCTGAGGGAGC
Source organism: Pristiophorus japonicus (assembly GCF_044704955.1). Classification (NCBI taxonomy): domain Eukaryota; kingdom Metazoa; phylum Chordata; class Chondrichthyes; family Pristiophoridae; genus Pristiophorus; species Pristiophorus japonicus. The sequence continues at coordinate 42,497,810 of NC_091995.1, read as the reverse complement.
GCCGCACTGCCGGAGGTGCTGTCTTTCAGATGAGACATTAAACCGAGATCCCGTCTGCTCTCTCAAGTGGATGTAAAAGATCCCGTGGCACTATTTTGAAGGAAATTAGTAGATATAAGACAGAGATAAACAGTTTCTTAACCGGTAAGGGGATAAGGGGTTATGGGGAGCAGGCGGGGAAGTGGAGCTGAGTCCATGATCGGATCAGCCATGATCGTATTAAATGGCGGAGCAGGCTCGAGGGGCTGTATGGCCTACTCCTGCTCCTAATTCTTATGTTCTTATGTTTTTAAAAGCAGGGGAGTTATCTCCGGTGTCCTGGGGCCAATATTTATCCCTCAATCAACATCCTTGACCCTTGCACCAGGGAGGCAACATACCATCCTGGAGTCTCGGTTGCGGCCGCAGAAACGCCTATCTATTCCCCTCACCATTGAATCCCCAATCACTATTGCTCTCCCACTCTTTTTCCTGCCCTCCTGTGCAGGAAAGATAGAATAAAAGGAAAAGGAGGTAGGGTAGCATTGCTGGTTAAGGAGCAAATTAAGGCAATAGTTCGGAAGGACATTAGCTTGGATGATGTGGAATCTATATGGGTAGAGCTGCAGAATACCAAAGGGCAAAAAACGTTAGTGGGAGTTGTGTACAGACCTCCAAACAGTAGTAGTGATGTTGGGGAGGGCATCAAACATGAAATTAGGGGTGCGTGCAATAAAGGTGCAGCAGTTATAATGGGTGACTTTAATATGCACATAGATTGGGTTAACCAAACTGGAAGCAATACGGTGGAGGAGGATTTCCTGGAGTGCATAAGGGATGGTTTTTTAGACCAATATGTCGAGGAACCAACTAGGGGGGAGGCCATCTTAGACTGGGTGTTGTGTAATGAGAGAGGATTAATTAGCAATCTCATTGTGCGAGGCCCCTTGGGGAAGAGTGACCATAATATGGTGGAATTCTGCATTAGGATGGAGAATGAAACAGTAAATTCAGAGACCATGGTCCAGAACTTAAAGAAGGGTAACTTTGAAGGTATGAGGCGTGAATTGGCTAGGATAGATTGGCGAATGATACTGAAGGGGTTGACTGTGGATGGGCAATGGCAGACATTTAGAGACCGCATGGATGAATTACAACAATTGTACATTCCTGTCTGGCGTAAAAATAAAAAAGGGAAGGTGGCTCAACCGTGGCTATCAAGGGAAATCAGGGATAGCATTAAAGCCAAGGAAGTGGCATACAAATTGGCCAGAAATAGCAGCGAACCCGGGGACTGGGAGAAATTTAGAACTCAGCAGAGGAGGACAAAGGGTTTGATTAGGGCAGGGAAAATGGAGTATGAGAAGAAGCTTGCAGGGAACATTAAGACGGATTGCAAAAGTTTCTATAGATATGTAAAGAGAAAAAGGTTAGTAAAGACAAACGTAGGTCCCCTGCAGTCAGAATCAGGGGAAGTCATAACGGGGAACAAAGAAATGACGGACCAATTGAACAAGTACTTTGGTTCGGTATTCACTGAGGAGGACACAAACAACCTTCCGGATATAAAAGGGGTCGGAGGCTCTAGTAAGGAGGAGGAACTGAGGGAAATCCTTATTAGTCGGGAAATTGTGTTGGGGAAATTGATGGGATTGAAGGCCGATAAATCCCCAGGGCCTGATGGACTGCATCCCAGAGTACTTAAGGAGGTGGCCTTGGAAATAGTGGATGCATTGACAGTCATTTTCCAACATTCCATTGACTCTGGATCAGTTCCTATGGAGTGGAGGGTAGCCAATGTAACCCCACTTTTTAAAAAAGGAGGGAGAGAGAAAACAGGGAATTATAGACCTGACATCAGTAGTGGGTAAAATGATGGAATCAATTATTAAGGATGTCATAGCAGTGCATTTGGAAAGAGGTAATATGATAGGTCCAAGTCAGCATGGATTTGTGAAAGGGAAATCATGCTTGACAAATCTTCTGGAATTTTTTAAGGATGTTTCCAGTAGAGTGGACAAGGGAGAACCAGTTGATGTGGTATATTTGGACTTTCAGAAGGCTTTCGACAAGGTCCCACACAAGAGATTAATGTGCAAAGTTAAAGCACATGGGATTGGGGGTAGTGTGCTGACATGGATTGAGAACTGGTTGTCAGACAGGAAGCAAAGAGTAGGAGTAAATGGGGACTTTTCAGAATGGCAGGCAGTGACTAGTGGGGTACCGTAAGGTTCTGTGCTGGGGCCCCAGCTGTTTACACTGTACATTAATGATTTAGACGAGGGGATTAAATGTAGTATCTCCAAATTTGCGGATGACATTAAGTTGGGTGGCAGTGTGAGCTGCGAGGAGGATGCTATGAGGCTGCAGAGCGACTTGGATAGGTTAGGTGAGTGGGCAAATGCATGGCAGATGAAGTATAATGTGGATAAATGTGAGGTTATCCACTTTGGTGGTAAAAACAGAGAGACAGACTATTATCTGAATGGTGACACATTAGGAAAAGGGGAGGTGCAAAGAGACCTGGGTGTCATGGTACATCAGTCATTGAAGGTTGGCATGCAGGTACAGCAGGCGGTTAAGAAAGCAAATGGCATGTTGGCCTTCATAGCGAGGGGATTTGAGTACAGGGGCAGGGAGGTGTTGCTACAATTGTGAGGCCACACCTGGAGTATTGTGTACAGTTTTGGTCTCCTAACCTGAGGAAGGACATTCTTGCTATTGAGGGAGTGCAGCAAAGGTTCACCAGACTGATTCCCGGGATGGCGGGACTGATCTATCAAGAAAGACTGGATCAACTGGGCTTGTATTCACTGGAGTTCAGAAGAATGAGAGTGGACCTCATTAGAAACGTTTAAAATTCTGACGGGGTTAGACAGGTTAGATGCAGGAAGAATGTTCCCAATGTTGGGGAAGTCCAGAACCAGAGGACACAGTCTAAGGATAAGGGGGAAGCCATTTAGGACCGAGATGAGGAGGAATTTCTTCACCCAGAGAGTGGTGAACCTGTGGAATTCTCTACCACAGAAAGTTGTTGAGGCCAATTCACTAAATATATTCAAAAAGGAGTTAGATGTAGTCCTTACTACTAGGGGAATCAAGGGGTATGGTGAGAAAGCAGGAATGGGGTACTGAAGTTGCATGTTCAGCCATGAACTCATTGAATGGCGGTGCAGGCTAGAAGGGCCGAATGGCCTACTCCTGCACCTATTTTCTATGTTTCTATGTTTCTATAACAAAAAAAAAACAGATTATCTGGTCATTATCACATTGGCTGCCACGTTTCCTACATTACAACAGTGACTACACTCCAAAAGTACTTCATTGGCTGTAAAGCACTTTGAGACGTCTGGTGGTCATGAAAGGCGCTATATAAATAAATCCAAATCTTTTTTACCTGTGGCCCCTGGGAGAGTGGCACTGCCCATTGGGCCTTTGAGGCACTACTCAAGGCCTCCCTGCCTGTGGGACATTGGCCAAGCAGGGGTTTTGGTGCCGATCCCCTCTCCTTGTGCCATTCACCGGCAAAAGATGGTGAGCAAAGGCACCAGGAGGCTGGCTTCGTCTGGCTTCCATATTGGGAGTGCAGGAGCCCTGTAATAGAACTACTGACCCTATCGTTTCTGTTCCAGTGGGTGAGTGCCTGACCGTTGCTCAGCGACCGCTCACACTGTGGGTATGACTGAGAGCCCCCCCCCCCCCCCTATGTGGGACATCAGTGGGTCAGACCTGCGGCCCACCACTCCATGATGCGTTGCGTTGCAGCATCATGAGCAGTTCCCCTTAGTCAGACCTTGGTTCGGATCATGACCCTGACAGAATATTAGCAACACCGGCTGACTGTGTTTCCCACTCGGCTTGTGTCAGCTGTGGCTCCGTGGGTAGCCCTCTCGCCTCTGGCTCAGAAGGTCGTGGGTTCAAGCCCCCTGCCACGAGCCTTGAGCCCATAATCCAAGCCGGCGCTCCCAGTGCAGTACCGAGGGAGTGCTGCACTGTCAGAGGGTGCCGTCTTTCGGATGAGGCGTTAAACCGAGATATCGGCCCTCTCAGGGGGATGTCAAAGGTCCCATGGCCACTAGTCAAAAAAGAGCAGGGCAGAGGAGGGGGTCTGGATAAGGCAGATAGAGAGAAACTGGTCCCATTGGTGGAAGGGTGGAGAACCAGAGACACAGAGTTAAGGCGATTGGCAGAAGAACCAAAGGTGACGTAGCGAGTGGTTAGGACCTGGAATGCACTGCTGGAAAGGGTGGTGGAGGCAGACTCAATCATTGCTTTCAAAGGGGAGTTTGATACGTATCCGAAGAAGAATTTGCAGGGCTACGGGGAAAGGGCGGGGGAGTGGGACTAGCTGAGAGTCAGCACGGGCTCGACGGGCCGAATGGCCAACTTCCGTGCTGTAACCATTCTCTGATTCTAATTCTCCCAGGGGCCAATATTTAACCCTCGACCAGCACCTAAAACAGATGTTCCGGTCATGATCACATTGCTGGTTGCGGGAGCTTGCTGTGCTTGAGTTGGCTGCTGCGCCTTCTACATTACAACTGTGACTACCCTGTAAAAGTACTTCATTGGCTGTGAAGCACTTTGGGACGTCCTGCGATTGTGAAAGGCACTGTTAGAAATGCAAGTCTTTCTTTCTTCTCTCTTTTTCTCAACTAACTGCCTTGTTTTGGCTTTAATTCCATTACTGAGATGTGAAGGGGCGTAGATAGCTGTACTGTATTTGCTTCATGGGTCACAATGCTTAAGAATTCAGGGCAATACATTGCTATTAAGAACTAGTTGGTTTATTAGAATAGGGTTTAACAATCACATTACACATTACCAGTTCATCCACCAGGCTGGATGCGGGGAGGATGTTTCCCCTGGCTGGGAAGTCTAGAACAAGGGATCACAGTCTCAGGATACGGGGTAGGAAATTTAGGACTGAGATGAGGAGAAATGTTTTCAGTCAGAGGGTGGTGAACCTGTGGAATTCTCGACCACAGAAGGCTGTGGAGGCCAAGTCACTGAATATATTTAAGAGGGAGATAGATAGATTTCTAGACACAAAAGGATCAAGGGGTATGGGGAAAAAGCGGGAATATGGTGTTGAGATAGAAGATCAGCCATGATCATATTGAATGGTGGTGCAGGATCGAAGGGACGAATGGCCTACTACTGCTCCTATTTTCTATGTTCCTATGCTCACCTGCCTCATCGTGGATCCCCCAAACCCAACTGGCCGGGGTTTTATTGAGTCTTGTGAACATCACGTGACTGACTAAGCCACTCCCAACTCAACAGCTCTGCCAACCTGTGAGCATCCTCGCAGGTGCATACATCACATTAGGAACCATCCTTAAGGCAACCATTGCTGAGCTTTTGCAATAGCCTATCGCCACCTCCTGTACAGTCTGCACTCTCAGTTCCCCTTTGCTCACTGCTTCCTGCTGAAGTCAACCTGCCATGTTGCTGTCTTCGGCAATGTCCCATGCCACTGGAACGAGTGCTCATCGTGCGTGGAGACAGTCGATCTGTCACCGTTCGCTACGTGCCATCGGGCGGAGATTACCACACGGCATCAGGCCAGCCCGTCGTGTCGCCGTTTATCCTCCATGTGAGCAGACTCTTCTCTCAATTCTGGCACCCGGAGCGATCTCTGTTTTGAGTTGTAGTCCACTGTCCTCCTTTGACTGCCTACACCCAAACATCATCATCATAAGCAGTCCCTCGGAATCGAGGAAGACTTGCTTCCACTCTAACAGTGAGTTCTCAGGTGACTGTACAGTCCAATACGGGAATTACAGTCTCTGTCACAGGTGGGACAGTGGTTGAAGGAAAGGATGGGTGGGGAGTCTGGTTTGCCGTACACTCCTTCCGCTGCCTGCGCTTGATTTCTGCATGCTCTCGGCGATGAGACCCGAGGTGTTCAGCGCCCTCCCAGATGCACTTCCTCCACTTAGGGAGGTCTTTGGCCGGGGACTCCCAGGTGTCGGTGGGGATGTTGCATTTTATCAAGGAGGCTTTGAGGGTGTCCCTGTAACGTTTCCTCTGCCCATCTGGGGCTCGCTTGCCGTGTAGGAGTTCCGAGTAGAGCGCTTGCTTTGGGAGTCTTGTGTCAGGCATGCGAACAATGTGGCCCACCCAGCGGAGCTGGTCGAGTGTGGTCAGTGCTTCGATGCTGGGGATGTTGGCCTGGTCGAGGACGCTAACGTTGGTGCGTTTGTCCTCCCAGGGGATTTGCAGGATCTTGCGGAGACATCGTTGGAACAGGAGGTGGCCATTCAGTCCTTCGAGCCTGTCCCGCTGTTCAATTAGATCATGGCTGATCCGCACCTCAAATCCATCTACCCGCCTTGGTTCCGCAACCCTTACTATCCTTGCTGAACAAAAATCTATCGAGCTCGGTTTTGACATTTTCAATTGACCCCTGGCCTCAACAGATTTCTGAGGAAGAGTTCCAGATTTCCACTGCCCTTTGTGTGAAGAAATGCTTCCTGACATCACCCCTGAATGACCCCGCTCGAATTTGAAGGTTATGCCCCCTTGTTCCCCCTCCAGGCACCGACACACAAGGGACGCCTTGCTAGATATATTCAGAATAATAAGTATTAAGAGTGATCGCAACATTTAATGCTTTGCTAATATTAACTGATCAAAATGGATTTCACAAAAAAAAATATATGTTTTGCCGTCTCTGGGAGCCTACTTAAAGAGTCTTTGTTCAACAAATTAGTGATTCTGGAAAGATGGCAAGTAACATCTGAAATGATCAAAAGTTGAGCTTAATCACATCTTGCAGCGACTGGGAATAATTTTATATCTGAATTGAATGTAATATTCTTGGAATCAAATCCTGCTTAAGTAGCCCCATTGTACTCGGGATTCAGGGTTGTAAGAAATGTACCAAGGGAATGCTGTGGATATGTGAGCTAGATGGACCAAAGGTCTTCTCCTGCCTGAAACCATAGTGGTAATTTTAACTCCCAGGGGTGGGTTGGGATGGGGGTTAAAAAAAAAATTGGGCAACTGGGCCCCAATCCACTTCCAACCCAGTTTTTTAGCGAAGGACCAACATGTTCTCAGGGGGAGGGTTGTTGATTAAAATATTTTGTGTGCCTCCAAATTTAAGTAAACTTTTAGTTTTAACGCCTGCAGGCCTCCGTGAACTTGAGGTCATCCAAAAGTTGCAAGAACCGACGGGGGAAGCTTGGGCACTTGAGCGCTGAGAGAAGACTGCTGAGAGGGGACCTTATATCGAGGCCTGTCAGAGAGTACAGGTCACAGGTAAGGTAAATCCAGTACACTACTTCAAACATTCTCTCTCGAATGGTGGCCTCCCTCATCTGTATCTGCGCTGTGATTGTCTGCCACCAGACTGTTTTGAAGCTGAGAATCTTGCATTCATCTCGGTGTCAGCTGTGGCTCAGTGGGTGGCTCTCTCGCCTCTGAGTCAGAAGGTCGTGAGGGCTCGTGACGCGGGAGTCCCTCCCTTTATCTACTGGGGACTGGGCCTGGAGGGTGTGGCATGGGGCAGTCCCGTGCAATAAGTTTTTAAGTCGGTTCACGGATTCCCAGGCCGCCTGCACTTTCTGCGGCCTTGAAGAATCCGCGTTCCACGTGTACGTTGAATGTACGAGGTTGCTGCCCCTCTTCCATTATTTAAAGGGGCTGCTCCTCAGATTTTGGCTGCACTTCAGTCCCATGCTCCTGATCTTTGGGCACCCTGTGTGGAGGGGATCGGGCAGGTTGGAAGGCCTCCTCGTAGGCCCGGGCCTGCCCCAAGCTGGCGGTTGAAGGGGTTGCTTCTCCCAACTGCCTGCCTCTCTTCCGCGGTTGCATCCGAGCCAGGGTGTCCCTGGAGATGGAGCGCGCGGTGTCCACCGGTACGCTCGCGGCCTTCCGCCAGAGGTGGGCGCCGGAGGGACTGGAGTGCGTCATCGTCCCCGGCAACCAAATTTTAACTTGATTAGTTACGCTTTAGTTAAAATTTGTTAATTTCCAGGTTTTTATTCGGTTGTGCACCTTTAAAAAGGATGGCACGTGCTTGACTTTTAAATTGGCAATTGCCTGTATTTTGAAAGAGTAAGGAGCTTGTGGGTTTGCGTCCCGCTCCAGAGGCACGTGCCCATAATCCACAGGCCGGCAGTCCGAGGTGACACTGTCCGAGGTGAGACGTTAAACCCGAGGCCCCATTGGAGGTAAAAGCTCCCCCTTGGGGCGCTATTCAGGAGGGGCCTCTCCAGATGTCTCTGCCTAACATATTCTTCCCCCCCCCCCCCCCCCCCCGCCAAAAACCTACACCGTCAAAAGCCGAGGCAGCTCCCTGCCGATCCCTGACTCCCCCGAATCTCCGCGAGTGAAGCGCACCGTTTTACCCGCGAAGGAAGGGAGATGGAGGGGTGCTCGCTGGGAAGAGGCCCGCTGCACGGGCCTGGTGGGAAGGGCTTGTGGAAGGCTGCGGAGAACAGTGAGCCCTTTCTGAACGGCAGGCCGCAGCACGTTCCCCCCCCCCCCCCGCCCCGGACCACTGCTTACTTTGGCATGGCCGGGAAGCTGACTGCACGGAGAAGAAAGCTTCGAGTGAGGACTCCACAGCCAGCTGTCTGCAGCCGCTGGCTGGCTCCAGGTTTGAAGTCTGCACATTCCTGACGTGGAGCTGAAGGTGGGGGCCTGGGGGGGGGGGGGGGGGGTGGGGGAGGAGGAGTGTGAAAAAGGCCTCTCTTTATAACCAAGATCAAATGCTCCCTTGCAGGAACAGAAAACAATCGTCAGGAACTATGAATAAAGCAGCTTAACAAACCTGGCTTCTCTCTCCGGCCCACCGCCTTGGCTCCGGCCCTGCGATCACCTGGACTGCAAGGCTTCCTCGTAAACACGTTCTTCTCATTCCTGCATTTGCCCGACACTGCAGGCTTTGGTTCCCGGTGGGTGGGGGGGGTTGGGGGTGGAGGGGTTTGCAGGGGGGTGGGGGGGTCAGGGGGGGAGGTGGTGGCTTCATGTAAACCTGGCTAATCGCACAACGCATTACTTTCAGATGATTTTTGCTGAGCGGAAAGCAATTGTGGGTTTCATTTTTGCAACGCTCAGCAAATATGTGTCCGCACGGGGTCCGTGCAGCAAGGGCAGGTCTCCAGCCGTCCTGGTTTACCCTCGCCACTGGATAAAGGCCTCGCTCTGTCAAGCCCGTGCGGTGGCTGATGTGGAGATGATCAGCAACCCCGTTAAAATAAATCCACGCACAGGCATCTTCCACCCCTGGAGCTCAGGACTGGAATATCGGGTTCTCCAGTGGAACACCTGTGAACTCATCCCTTTTGGTGTGGAAGCAAGTCACCCTCGATACGAGGGGCCACCTCTGATGATGACGCTCAGCTAAAACAGCGATCGCTCCCCCGCACCTCACGAAGGCAAGGAACCACAGACCTGAGACAGAGGAGGAGGAGGCCATTTACTCCCGGCGCATGTCCATTCGGTCCTGCTGTACCCCGCTTCCCCACACCTCTCCCCCCCCACACCCCGCGCTCCCCTCGTAGTATTGCCTCTTCCTCCGCTTCCAACCTTCGTCCAGCTTTCCCGTCACAGGTGAAATGGCCTCTGGCCTTTCGCCACAGTGAGGCAGTGGGGTTAAACAACGGCCTGCGTTTATGTCGCGGCCCTGGCCGTCGGAAAGCAACCCAACGCGTTGACCTTTCACCCCTTGAGCTGGTTGGTGCTGCGGATAAGATGCTGCCCTTTGAGCTCTGGTGCTGGGTGGTGCAACAACAACAACTTGTATTTGTACAGCGCCTTTCACGTAGTGAAACGTCCCAAGGCGCTTCACAGGAGCGTTATCAAACAAAATCTCACACCGAGCCACATGAGGAAATATCAGGACAGGTGACCCAGAGCTTGGTCACAGAGGTAGGTTTTAAGGAGCGGCTTAAAGGAGGAAAGAGAGGTAGAGAGGTGGAGAGGTTTAGGGAGGGAGTTCCAGAGCATGGGGCCCAGGCAACAGAAGGCACGGCCACCGATGGTTGAACACAGGAAATTGGGGGTGCACAAGAGGCCAGAATTGGAGGAGCGCAGACATCTCGGGCGATTGTAGGGCTGGAGGAGATTACAGAGCTAGGGAGGGGGGAGGCCATGGAGGGATTTGAAAACAAGGATGAGAATTTTGAAGTCTCACCTCTTGATTCCCCAAAACCTTTCCACCATCTAAAAGGCACAAGTCAGGAGTGTGATGCAGCTCCAACAACACTCAAGAAGCTCAACAGCGTCCAGGACAAAGCAGCCCGCTTGATTGGCACCCCATCCACCACCTTAAACATTCACTCCCTCCACCACCGGCGCACCGTGGCTACAGTGTGTACCATCTACAAGATGCACTGCAGCAACTCACCAAGGCTTCTTCGACAGCACCTCCCAAACTCACGACCTCTACCACTTGGAAGGACAAGGGCAGCAGGCACATGGGAACACCACCATCTCCATGTTCCCCTCCAAGTCACCCACCATCCTGACTTGGAAATATATCGGCCATTCCTTCATCGTCGCTGGGTCACGATCCTGGAACTCCCTCCCTAACAGCACTGTGGGAGCACCCTCGTCACCACACGGACTGCAGCGGTTCAAGAAGGCGGCTCACCACCACCTTCTCAAGGGGCAATTAGGGTTGGGCAATAAATGCCGGCCATGCCAGCGATGCCCACATCCCAGGAACGATTAATAAAAATAGTCGCAGCTTTGCCAGACTGGGAGCCAATGTCGGTGATGTGATAATGGAACTACATGGAAGGTCAGGTGAATGGGGTTCCAGCAACGTTGTGAGCAGTAGGCACAGTTTTGCAAAGTCTCTGGACTTTGAATTCCATTATTCATCAGGAGCAGGTGATGTCATGGCACCTGGTGTTAAAGCACGCTGTGCATTAGGCACCACTGAATCAGAGGCCATTCGGAAATCTGACCGAGGAATTGAATGAACATCTCCCCTCAGATCTCCCATTTCACGGGGCAGTGTGCTGCTGTCTCCGTCCTGCAAGTGGGCGGTGCTGGCTTTCGGATGAGACGACTGCCCTCTCAGGTGAACACAAAAGCTGCCAGGGGCATTATTTCAAAGAAGAGCTGGGGGAGCCAATGTTTATTCCTCAACCAACATCACTACTAAAACAAATTATCTGGCGAACACATATCCGCAGCATAACTAAAACTGCCTATTTCTACCTCCGTAACATCACCCACATCCGCCCCTGCCTCAGCTCATCCAATGCTAAAGCCCTCATCCACGCCTTTGTTACCTCTAGACTTGACTATTCCAACGCACTCCTGGTTGGCCACCCACATTCTACCCAACGTAAACTAGAGCTGATCCAAAACTCGTCTGCCCGTGTCTTAACTTGCACCAAGTCCTGTTCACCCATCACCCCTCTGCTCGCTCACTACATTGGCTTCCAGTAAAGCAACGCCTCAATTTCAAAATTCTCATCCTTATTTTCAAATCCCTCCATGGCTTCGCCCCTCCCTATCTCTGTAATCTCCTCCAGCCCCACAACCCCTGAGATGTCTGCGCTCCTCAAATTCTGCCCTCTTGAGCATCCCTGATTATAATCGCTCAATCATTGGTGGCCGTGCCTTCTGTTGCCTAGGCCCCAAGCTCTGGAACTCCCTGCCTAAACCTCTCCACCTCTTGACCTCTCTTTCCTCCTTCAAGTCACGAAAGTAAAAGCCCATGGGATCCAGAACAAAATGGCAGGTTGGATCCAAAATTGGCTCAGAGGCAGGAAGCAGAGGGTAATGGTTGATGGGTGTGTTTGTGACTGGAAAGTGGCATCCAGTGGGGTTCTGCAGGGCTCAGTACTGGGTCCCTTGCTTTTTGTGGTATACATCAATGATTTGGACTTGAATATAGGGGTTATGATTAAGAAGTTTGTAGATGATACATAAATCGGCTGTGTGGTTGATAATGAAGAAGAAAGCTGTGGACTGCAGGAAGATATCAATGTACTGGTCAGGTGGGCAGAATAGTGGCAAATGGAATTCAATCCGGGTAAGTGTGAGGTAATGCATTTGGGGAGGGCTAACAAGGCAAGGGAATACACATTAAATGGTAGGACACTGAGAAGTGTAGACGAAAAAAGGGACCTTGGAGTGCATGTCCACAGATCCCTGACGGTGGCAGGCCAGGTAGATAAGGTGGTTAAGAAGGCATACGGAATACTTGCCTTTATTAGCTGAGGCATAGAATAGAAGAGCAGGGGGGGTTATGCTTGAACTGTATAAAACACTGGTTAGGCCACAACTGGAGTACTGCGTGCAGTTCTGGTCACCACATTACAGGAAAGATGTGATTGCACTGGAGAGGGTACAGAGGAGATTTACGAGGATGTTGCCGGGAGTGGAGAATCGTAGCTATGAGGACAGAGAGGATAGGCTGGGTTTGTTTTGCTAGGAACGGAGGAGGCTGAGGGAAGACCTCATTGAGGTGTATAAAATTATGAGGGGCCTTGATATAGTGGATAGAAAGGGCCTATTTCCCTTAGCAGAGGGATCAACATCCAGGGGCATATATTTAAAGTAATTGGTAGAAGGTTTAGAGGGGATTTGATAGGAAACTTCTTCACACAGAGAGATGTGGGGGTCTGGAACTCACGGCGTGAAAGGGTGGTGGAGGCAGAAACCCTCACCACATTTAAAAAATACTTGGATGTGCACCTGAAGTGCCGTAACCTACAGGGCTACGGACCTAGAGCTGGAAAATGGGATTAGGCTGGATAGCTCTTTGTCGGCCGGCGCGGACCCGATGGGCCGAAATGTCCTCCTTCCGTGCTGTAAACTTCTATAATTCTATGAAGTCGCTCCTTAAAACTTACCTCTTTGACCAAGCTGTTGGTCGCCTGCGCTAATTTCTGCTTGTGCAGTTCGGTGTCAAATTTTTACCTCATAACGCTCCTGGGAAGCACCTTGGGACGTTTCACTACGTTAAAGGCGCTATATAAATAGAAGTTGTTGTTGTTGTAGTATCACGTGGCTGTCAGTGGGAGCTTGCTGTGCGCAAGTTGGCTGCTGCGTTTGCTACATTACAACACTTCATCGGCTGTAAAGCATTTCCCAGTCCCGCGCTCATGGGGCTCACTGGGATATATCGCACTGACCGGCACCCCCCCCCCCCCCCCACCACCCCTCCCCCGTCAGCATTGCTCCAGGTCGTAGGTTGGCCAATGTGCGCTTCCAGCATGCACCAGGAGCACGTGGTGGCGGGGTGGGGCAAAGAATCCTGGCCTTGTGGTGCAGGTGCCGCTGATGAAGAACGGCCTCTCGGGTGGGAGCATTGGAGAGAACCAAGTGCCCCGAGGGCCATGTCCCCTACAAGGAGTCGATCCCTTCAGGGAGCGGGGGAGAGGTGGGGGTTGGGGAGGATGGATTGATGAAAGGCAAGCTCGATTCACACTGGCTCTTGACCACATTCCTTCCCCTTCCTCCTCGGCCTAATTTTTTCTTTCGCCTCTGCTTCCATTTGCTCACAATGAGAAGGCTTTGTGCCTTCAGTGCTTGGAACTGCCTATTAATAACTGCCACTCCCAGCTAAAGAACATCTTATACTGCCCAGCCTCGCCTCACCCTGCCCTCAGCCAATATTGGCTCTTCCTGAAATCTGGCAGACAGAACTTGGAGCATCAACATCACCAACCTAAGCCAACAATTCCTCTCATTTTTCTCGCTCCGTCAGCGCTGCACTGTCGGAGGTGCCGTCTTTCGGCTGAGACGTTAAACCGAGGCCCCGTCTGCTCTCTCAGGTGGATGTAACGGACCCCACGGGCACTATTTCGAGTAAGAGCAGGAGAGTTATCCCTGGTGTCCTGGGGTCAATATTTATCCCTCAATCAACATAACAAAAAAACAGATTATCTGATCATTGTCAATTTGCTGTTTGTGGGAGCTTGCTGTGCGCAAATTGGCTGCTGCGTTTCCGACATTACAACAGTGACTACGCTCCAAAACAAGTACTTCATTGGCTGTAAAGCGTTTTGGGGCATCCTGAGGCCGTGAATGCGCTATATAAATGCAAGTTTTTCTTTTCTTTCCTTCCCCACTCAACAACAACAACTTGTATTTATATAGCGCCTTTAACGTAATAAAACGTCCCAAGGCGCTTCACAGGAGTATTATGACAAAATATTTGACACCAAGCCGCATAAGGAGAAATTAGGGCAGGTGACCAAAAGCTTGGTCAGAGAGGTAAGTTTTAAGGAGCATCTTGAAGGATGAAAGAGAGGTAGAGAGGTTCCAGAGCTCGGGGCCCAGGCAACAGAAGGCACGGCCACCAATGGTCGAGTGATTATAATCAGGGATGCTCAAAAGGGCAGAATTATAAGAGTGCAGACATCTCGGGGGAGGGATGTGGGGCCGGAGAAGATTATAGAGATAGGGAGGGGCGAAGGCCATGGAGGGATTTGTAAACAAGGATGAAAATGTTGAAATGGAGGTGTTGCTTAAATAGAAGCCGATGTAGGTCAGTGAGCACAGGGGGTGATGGGTGAGCAGGACTTGGTGCGAGTTAGGACATGGGCTGCCAAGTTTTGGATCACCTCTAGTTTACGTAGGGTACAACGTGGGAGGCCGGCCAGGAGTGCATTGGACTCCTGGCTGGCCTCAAAAACAGACTCACTGGTGTGCCTCCCCTTCTGCCTCAGGATCAAAATCTCCCACATCTGTGCACTGTGCAGGTAATTCCCATTCAAAAGACCAGCGGGAGAGCAGAAGGATGTAAGAGACAGCAATGAAGGTAGTGCCCTCCCAGCATTCCTAGCAACAGTGAAGGTGCTCTATAAAAACAGTGCCACTTACTGGTTTCATTGTGGGCCTTTCACACGCACTGTGAATTCTAGGATAACCCTACCCTCATATCAAGGATTGAGATAAAACATAGAGACATAGAAAATAGGAGCAGTAGTAGGCCACTCGGCCCTTCGAGTCTGCACCACCATTCAATATGATCATGGCTGATCCTCTATCTCAACTCCATATTCCCGCTTTTCCCCCATACCCCTTGATGCCTTTTGTGTTGAGAAATCTATCTATCTCCCTCTTAAATATATTCAGTGACTTGGCCTCCACAGCCTTCTGTGGTAGAGAATTCCACAGGTTCACCACCCTCTGACTGAAAACATTTCTCCTCATTTCGGTCCTAAATTTCTTTCCCCGTATTCTGAGACTGCGATCCCTTGTTCTAGACTTCCCAGCCAGGGGAAACATCCTCCCCGCATCCAGTCTGTCCAACCCAGTCAGAATTTTATACGTTTCAATGAGATCCCCTCTCATTCTTCTAAACTCGAGTGAATACAGGCCTAGTCGGCCCAATCTCTCCTCATACGACAGTCCTGCCATCCTATAAAGAAATATAGAGAGCCATATATCTAAGTTTGCTGACGACATTAAGTTAGGCGGCGGTACGTGGTGTAGATGGGAGTGGAAAGTTGCAAAGGGCCATTGATAGATTAAGTGAGTCGGTAAAACTGTGGCAGATGGAGGTCGGCTGGGGAAGTGTGAGGTCATCCACTTTGGACTGAAGAAAGATAGATCAGCGTATTTTATAAATGCTGAGAAGCTCGGAACTGTGGAGGAGCAGAGAGATTTAGAAAGAAGGAAAGACTTGCATTTATATAGCGCCTTTCATGACTACCGGATGTCTCAAAGTCAATGAAGTACTTTTGGAGTGCAGTCACTGTTGTAATGTTGGAAAGGCAGCCGCCAACCTGTGCACAGCAAGCTCCCACAAACAGCAATGTGATAATGACCCAGATAATCTGTTTTTGTTATGTTGATTGAGGGATAAATATTGGCCCCAGGACACCGAGACCAACCCAAGCACCCCACCCACCCATCCCTCCAACCACTGTCTGTCCCACCTGTGACAGAGACAGTAGATCCCACATTGGACTCATCAGTCACCTGAGAACTCATGTTATCCTCAACTCCGAGGGACTGCCTAAGAAGAAGAAATATTGGCCAGGGCACCAGGGATAACTCCCCTGCTCTTCTTCGAAATAGTGCCGTGGGATCTTTTACGTCCACCTGAGAGAGCAGGTGGGGCCTCGATTTAACGTCTCATCCGAAAGACGGGGCCCATGTACTTCAATCACTAAAAGCCAGTGGACAGGTCTAAAAAATGATTAAGATGGCGGATGGAATGTTGGCCTTTATCTCAACGGGGCTGCAATACAAAGGTGAACGTTATGTTACAGCTGTACAAAGCTCTGGTTAGACCCCATCGGAGTACCGTGATCAGTTCTGGACTCCGCATCTCAGGAAGGATGCATTGATATTGGAGGTGATGCAGAGCAGATTCACCAGAGTGAGACCGGGTCTAAAAGGGTTCAATTATGAGGACAGGATGAATAGACTAGGCTTGTATTCCCTCGAGTATAGAAGATTAAGGGGCGATCGAATTGCGATGTTAAAGATGATTAAAGGATTTGATAGGGTGGATAGAGGGAAACTATTTCCTCGGGTGTGGGAGTACAGAACAAGGGGGTATAATCTTAAAATTAGAGCTAGGCCGTTCAGGGGTGATGTCAGGAAGCACTTCTTCACACAAAGGGCAGTGGGAATTGTCATGTTTGTAACTACAATGTAACACCACTGTATTACTGTATACACTCAACTCAGATGCACACCTTGACCACAGGGGGTGAATGTATGGGAGACACTCCTTACCTGATCACACAGGTATATAAAGGGAGGTCCCACGCAGGGTCATCACTTCTGGAGTCCTGTAATAAAGAGTTAAGGTCACAGAGTGACCTTGTCCCCGGAATGTGCCTCATGTGGTTTCATGGCGACAGGAAACAGCAATTCACGACCCACGAGAATGGCCACCGGTAGCACAGAGGAACGGTACTGTGTTGGGGAAGACTGGGACGATTTTGTTGAGAGGCTTCAGCAAAGCTTCATTACGAAAGAATGGCTGGGGGATGCAGCGGCCGACAAGTGAAGGGCTCATCTTTTGACCAGCTGCGGACCAAACACTTACGCGCTCATGAAGGACTTACTGGCACCTGAAAAGCCGGCAGACAAAACCTTTGAAGAGCTCAGCAAATTAATCAGGGAGCACCTCAAACTGGCGAGCAGCATACATATGGCCCGACACAGATTCTACACCCACTGACGTCGTGAAGGACAGAGCATACCGGACTTTGTAGTGGACCTCCGGCGTTTGGCCAGCCTCTGTAAGTTCACAGACGCCTGCAGGGGGAGATGCTAAGGGACTTCTTTATTGAGGGTATCGGTCATGCGGGAATTTTTCGCAAGTTAATTGAGACTAAGGACTTGACCTTGGAAGCGGCAGTTTTGTTAGCTCAAACTTTCATGGCGTTGGAGGAAGAGACAAAAATGATTTACACGCGCAATTCTGCCTCTAACACCGCGATGTAGCATTGATGATGTTGACTCCATCACATTGATGGAGTCAACATCATCAATGCTACTCAGAGCCCCGCAGGCAGGCAGGGGCAGTCCAACATTTACCACGCAGCAATAGACCCCAGAGCAGGATCTCAACAGAGACAATGGCAGGTTGAACGGACGTTCACACCATCACAGTGGACAATGTGGCCCAGGATGGGGCCATTGACACCCACTAATAGAGTACTTAAGAGCAGTCAAAGGGACAGTGAGCGCGGAATGCCTGGCCATAGTCCCTTTGTTCCCAACAATGGAAACTTTAACTCATGCTGGAGGTGTGGGGGAAAACACTCAGCCAGATCTTGCAGATTCCAACAGTTTGTCTGCAGAAACTGCAATCTCAGTGGCCATTTAGCTCGAATGCGCAGAAAACCGGCAACCAGATTAATATATGAGGCAGATGGACCAGAAGAGGGTTCTGTGAGGCAGGATGACTTTTGGGGCAAATCGATGGACGCCGAGGTTCAGCAGGTCCATGCGGTGAATATTCACAGTTCATACACCAAATCGTCACCAATGATGATGAGGGTTTTGTTGAACGATATCAAAGTACGCATGGAGCTGGACACTGGGGCCAGCCAGTCACTCATGGGCATTCACCAATTTGAGAAGCTATGGCCACTTAAAGTCAGTAAACCCAAATTAGCTCATACTGAGACACAATTACGGACTTACATCAAAGAAATCATTCCGGTGCTAGGCAGTGCAATGATGGCTGTCACACACAATGGGCTAGTGAACCGGCTGTCGCTCTGGATTGGGGAGGAGCTGGTTAGCCGAGATGAACTGGAAATGGGGGGATGTTCTCGCAATGTCCTCGGTGGAGCGAAGTTCGTGCTCACAAGTCCTACAACAATTCGAGTCACTATTTCAACCGGGCGTCGGGACTTTCAAAGGCAGTAAAGTGGTGATACGCATCACCCCGGACGCCAGGCCAGTGCACCACAAAGCCAGAGCAGTGCCGTACGTGATGTGGGAAAATACCGAGAGCGAATTAGACCAGCTGTTGTGAGAGGGCATCATCTCGCCTGTTGAATTCAGCAACTGGGCGAGCCCCATCATTCCCATTCTAAAAGCGGATAGCTCTGTCAGGATCTGTGGCGACTACAAGGCCACCATCAATCGGGTGTCCCTATAAGATCAATACCCGCTCCTAAGAGCGGAGGACCACTTCGCCACGCTGGCAGGCGGCAAGCTGTTCACCAAGTTGGATCTCACTTCAGCCTATATGACCCAGGAACTGGCTGACGAATCCAAACTACTGACCACTATCACCACGCACAAAGGACTGTTCGTTTATAACAAGTGCCCATTTGGCATTCAATCAGCGGCCGCGATTTTTCAAAGAAACATGGAAAGCCTGCTTAAATCCATTCCTGGAACGATCGTATTCCAGGACGACATCCTCAACACGGGTTGAGACACCGAGGAACACCTCCACAACCTGGAGGAGGTGCTACGCCGACTGGACCGGGTAGGCCTGCGACTCAAGAAGTCTAAATCTGTGTTCTTAGCTCCTGAGGCTGAGTTCCTGGGCAGCAGGGTTGCTGCAGATGGGATTCGGCCCACCGAATCCAAAACAGAGGCGATTCGACGAGCACCCAGGCCCTGCAACACATCGGAGTTGCATTCATTCGTGGGACTGTTGAACTATTTCGGGAACTTTCTGCTGAACTTGGGCACGCTGTTGGAGCTGCTGCACATACTCCTGCGTAAGAGTTTCGATTGGTTTTGGGGGGACTGTCAGGAACGGGCGCGAAACCTACTTTGTTCAAACAAGTTGTTGACCCTGTACGACCCCTGTAAACGTTTAGTTCTGACATGTGATGCATCGTCCTATGGGGTTGGGTGCATGTTGCAGCAGGGTAATGCTGAGGGTCAGCTACAACCTGTGGCTTATGCCTCCAGGTCTCTCTCTCAAGCAGAACGGGGCCATGGGATGGTCGAGAAGGAAGCGCTTGCATGTGTCTATGGTGTAAAAAAAATGCATCAGTACCTCTTTGGTAGGAAGTTTGGATTAGAGACAGACCACAAGCCATTAACATCCCTGTTGTCAGACAGCAAGGCTGTCAATACCAACGCATCAGCTCGCATACAGCGATGGGCTCTCACGCTCGCTGCTTATGACTACTCCATCCAGCACCGGCCCGGCACTGAAAACTGCGCTGACATGCTCAGCAGGCTCCCACTAGCCACCACCGAGGGGGCAGCGGAGCAAAGCGCCGAGATGGTCATGGCTGTCGATGCCTTTGACAGTGCAGGCTCCCCCATCACAGCCCAACAGATCAAAATGTGGACAAACAGTGATCCCCTCCTATCCCTGATTAAGAAATGTGTCCTGACTGGGGATTGGGAGCCCACACACAGAGCATGCCCTGAGGAGGTCAGACCGTTCCACAGGCGGATGGATGAGCTCTCCATCCAAGCCGACTGCCTACTATGGGGCAGCCGGGTAGTCATGCCCCAGAAGGGCAGGGAGGCATTCACCAGAAAACTCCACAGCGAGCACCCAGGCATTGTGATGATGAAGGCCATTGCCCGGTCACACGTTAGTGGCCTGGAATTGACTTAGACCTGGAACACTGTGTTCGCAGGTGCACGACCTGTGCCGAGCTGGGTAATGCCCCCAGGGAGGCCCCGCTCAGCCAGTGACCCTGGCCCACCAAGCCATGGTCACGCATTCATGTTGACTACATGGGCCCGTTCATGGGGAAGATGTTCCTCATTGTAGTAGATGCGTACTCGAAATGGATCGAGTGCATCATCCTGAATTCATGCACATCATCCACCACCATGGAAAGCCGACGTGCGATCTTTGCAACCCATGGCTTGCCAGACATCCTGGTTAGTGACAATGGCCCATGTTTCACGAGCTATGAATTCTGGGAGTTTATGTCGGGCAATGGCATCAACCACGTCAGGACTGCGCCGTTCAAGCCGGCCTCCAATGGCCAGGCGGAACAGGCAGTCCAAATCATTAAGCAAGGTATGCTCAGGATTCAAGGACCCTCCCTACAATGCCGCCTATCGCTCCTCCTGCTGGCCTATAGATCCCGCCCGCACTCGCTCACTGGGGTCCCACCCGCAGAGCTACTTATGAAACGGACACTCAAAACTCGGTTGTCCCTCATCCACCCAATCCAGACCGACATAGTTGAGGGCAAGCGCAAGTCACAAAACGAGTACCATGACCGTAATGCGAGGGGGAGTTGTATAGAAATAAATGATCCTATATTCGTCCTCAATCACGCCATGGGGCCCAAATGGCTTGAGGGCACTGTAATTGACAAAGAGGGGAATAGGGTCATCGTGGTAAAACTCAACAATGGTCAGATATGCCGTAAGCATCTGGACCAAGTAAAAAAAAGGTTCAGCCATGAGATGGAGCTCACAACACCGCCAGTGAACGAGCAACAAGAGCAATCAGAAGAATGCACAGTCCCTGCGGTCAGCCCGGACAGGCCGGAATCACCACAGGTGACAGACACTCACATCAGTGTCCAACAACCAGAGCCCCAACTGCAGCGCTCCACGAGGGAGCGGAGACCACCTGAAAGACTAAACCTATGATCCCAGTAAGACTTTGGGGGGGAGGTGATGTCATGTTTGTAACTACAATGTAACACCACTGTATTACTGTATACACTCAACCTAGATGCACACCTTGACCACAAGGGGTGAACTTGTGGGAGACACCCCTTACCTGATCACACAGGTATAAAAAGGGAGGTCCCACGCAGGGTCATCACTGCTGGAGTCCTGTGAATAAAGAGTTAAGGTCACAGAGTGACCTTGTCCCTGGAATGTGCCTCGTTTGGTTTCATGCTGTCGAGTAAGGACGTTACAGGAATCTGGAGCTCTCTCTCCCAAAAAGCTGTTGAGGCCGGGGGGAGGGATCAATTGAAAATATCAAAACTGAGAGTGATAAATTTTTGTTCAGCAAGAGTATTGAGGGTTATGGAACCGAGGCGGGTAGATGGAGTTCAGGTACAGATTAACCTGCGACCTAAATCATTGTAGGAACAGGCTGGAGAGAGCTGAATGGCCTGCTCCTGCCCGACATTCTGATGTTGCCGGACTGGGAGCCAATGGAGATCAGCGAGCCATGGGGGGGCGCGGGTCATGGGTGAACAGGACCGAGTGCGGTTTGGGATACGGGCGCCAGAGTTTTGGAGGAGCTCAGGTTTACGGAGGGGGCAAGTTGGGAGGCCGGGTTCAGGAGAGAGCGCTGGAATCTATCCAAGGTGGGGACAGACTTACACTCTGCCCGAGCAGCTCGGGAGCTGATGAAGGAGCAGGCAGTCTGACCTGTGATTCCTCAGCTTCATTTGAAACCCAGCCCGGCCCAGTGAACAAAGGAGGCCTCTGTCTGCGCAAGGCCCTGTCGGAGTTTGGTTTATTTTATCAATGTAAAGTTTAGCTGTTTTTTTTTTCTTTCTTTATAGAGAGAAAGACATGCTCCGTCATTGGAGAGGAGGAGGTGGGTGGTGGGGGGGAGGGGGAGGGGGGGGGTGTCAGGGGGAGGGTTATGGGGAGTTACCTCTCAAACCATGAGTGCCTGTCAGCCCAAGCATACCTGTGGCTTTGGAAGGAATTTGCCATGCGGGTCTGAAATGAGCACCTTTCCTGTCTCCCTGTTCAGCCAGTTCGTGGATCCATCTCCTTCCGAACAGCACTTCCTCAGTACTGTCCCTCCGACAGTGCAGCGCTCCCTCAGTACTGCCCCTCCGACAGTGCAGCGCTCCCTCAGTACTGCCCCTCCGACAGTGCAGCATTCGCTCAGTACTGACCCTCCAACAGTGCAGCACTCCCTCAGTACTGCCCCTCCGACAGTGCAGCGCTCACTCAGTAATGCCCCTTCAACAGTGCAGTGCTCCCTCAGTACTGCCCTCTGACAGTGCAACATTCCTTCAGTACTGTCCCTCCGACAGTGCAACATTCCCTCAGTACTGTCCCTCCAACAGTTCAGCGCTCCCTCAGTACTGCCCCTCCGACAGTGCAGCACTCCCTCAGTACTGCCCCTCCGACAGTGCAATGCTCTCTCAGTACTACCCCTCTGACAGTGCAACACTCCCTCAGTACTGCCCCTCCGACTGTGCAGCGCTCCCTCAGTACTGCCCCTCTGACAGTGCAGCGCTCCCTTAGTACTGCCCCTCCAACAGTGCAGCGTTCCCTCAGTACTGCCCCTCCAACAGTGAAACGCTCCCTCAGTATGTCCCTCCGACAGTGCAGCGCTCCCTCAGTACTGCCTCTCCGACAGTGAAACGCTCCCTCAGTACTGCCCCTCCGACAGTGCAGCGCTCCCTCAGTACTGCCCCTCCGACAGTGCAGCACTCCCTCAGTACTGCCCCTCCGACAGTGCAGCGCTCCCTCAGCACTGCCCCTCTGACAGTGCAGCGCTCCCTCAGTACTGCCCCTCCGACAGTGCAGCATTCGCTCAGTACTGACCCTCCAACAGTGCAGCACTCCCTCAGTACTGCCCCTCCGACAGTGCAGCGCTCACTCAGTAATGCCCCTTCAACAGTGCAGTGCTCCCTCAGTACTGCCCTCTGACAGTGCAACATTCCCTCAGTACTGTCCCTCCGACAGTGCAACATTCCCTCAGTACTGTCCCTCCAACAGTTCAGTGCTCCCTCAGTACTGCCCCTCCGACAGTGCAGCGATCTCTCAGTACTGCCCCTCCGACAGTGCAATGCTCTCTCAGTACTACCCCTCTGACAGTGCAACACTCCCTCAGTACTGCCCCTCCGACTGTGCAGCGCTCCCTCAGTACTGCCCCTCTGACAGTGCAGCGCTCCCTTAGTACTGCCCCTCCAACAGTGCAGCGTTCCCTCAGTACTGCCTCTCCGACAGTGAAACGCTCCCTCAGTACTGCCCCTCCCACAGTGCAGCACTCCCTCAGTACTGCCCCTTCGACAGTGCAGCACTCCCTCAGCACTGCTCCTTTGACAGTGCAGCGTTCTCTCAGTACTGCCCCTCTGACACTGCAGCGTTCCCTCAGTACTGCCCCTCTGACAGTGAAATGCTCCCTCAGTACTGCCCCTCCGACAGTGCAGCGCTCCCTCAGTACTGCCCCTCCGACAGTGCAGCACTCCCTCAGTACTGCCCCTCCGACAGTGCAGCGCTCCCTCAGCACTGCCCCTCCGACAGTGCAGCACTCCCTCAGTACTGCCCCTCCGACAGTGCAGCGCTGCCTCAGTACTTCCCCTCCGACAGTGCAGCGCTCCCTCAGTACTGCCCCTCCCACAGTGCAGCGCTCCCTCAGTACTGCCCCTCTGACAGTGCAGCGCTCCCTCAGTACTGCCCCTCCGACAGTGCAGCATTCGCTCAGTACTGACCCTCCAACAGTGCAGCACTCCCTCAGTACTGCCCCTCCGACAGTGCAGCGCTCACTCAGTAATGCCCCTTCAACAGTGCAGTGCTCCCTCAGTACTGCCCTCTGACAGTGCAACATTCCCTCAGTACTGTCCCTCCGACAGTGCAACATTCCCTCAGTACTGTCCCTCCAACAGTTCAGTGCTCCCTCAGTACTGCCCCTCCGACAGTGCAGCGATCTCTCAGTACTGCCCCTCCGACAGTGCAATGCTCTCTCAGTACTACCCCTCTGACAGTGCAACACTCCCTCAGTACTGCCCCTCCGACTGTGCAGCGCTCCCTCAGTACTGCCCCTCTGACAGTGCAGCGCTCCCTTAGTACTGCCCCTCCAACAGTGCAGCGTTCCCTCAGTACTGCCTCTCCGACAGTGAAACGCTCCCTCAGTACTGCCCCTCCCACAGTGCAGCACTCCCTCAGTACTGCCCCTTCGACAGTGCAGCACTCCCTCAGCACTGCTCCTTTGACAGTGCAGCGTTCTCTCAGTACTGCCCCTCTGACACTGCAGCGTTCCCTCAGTACTGCCCCTCTGACAGTGAAATGCTCCCTCAGTACTGCCCCTCCGACAGTGCAGCGCTCCCTCAGTACTGCCCCTCCGACAGTGCAGCACTCCCTCAGTACTGCCCCTCCGACAGTGCAGCGCTCCCTCAGCACTGCCCCTCCGACAGTGCAGCACTCCCTCAGTACTGCCCCTCCGACAGTGCAGCGCTGCCTCAGTACTTCCCCTCCGACAGTGCAGCGCTCCCTCAGTACTGCCCCTCCCACAGTGCAGCGCTCCCTCAGTACTGCCCCTCTGACAGTGCAGCGCTCCCTCAGTACTGCCCCTCCGACAGTGCAGCATTCGCTCAGTACTGACCCTCCAACAGTGCAGCACTCCCTCAGTACTGCCCCTCCGACAGTGCAGCGCTCACTCAGTAATGCCCCTTCAACAGTGCAGTGCTCCCTCAGTACTGCCCTCTGACAGTGCAACATTCCCTCAGTACTGACCCTCCAACAGTGCAGCACTCCCTCAGTACTGCCCCTCCGACAGTGCAGCGCTCACTCAGTAATGCCCCTTCAACAGTGCAGTGCTCCCTCAGTACTGCCCTCTGACAGTGCAACATTCCCTCAGTACTGTCCCTCCGACAGTGCAACATTCCCTCAGTACTGTCCCTCCAACAGTTCAGTGCTCCCTCAGTACTGCCCCTCCGACAGTGCAGCGATCTCTCAGTACTGCCCCTCCGACAGTGCAATGCTCTCTCAGTACTACCCCTCTGACAGTGCAACACTCCCTCAGTACTGCCCCTCCGACTGTGCAGCGCTCCCTCAGTACTGCCCCTCTGACAGTGCAGCGCTCCCTTAGTACTGCCCCTCCAACAGTGCAGCGTTCCCTCAGTACTGCCTCTCCGACAGTGAAACGCTCCCTCAGTACTGCCCCTCCCACAGTGCAGCACTCCCTCAGTACTGCCCCTTCGACAGTGCAGCACTCCCTCAGCACTGCTCCTTTGACAGTGCAGCGTTCTCTCAGTACTGCCCCTCTGACACTGCAGCGTTCCCTCAGTACTGCCCCTCTGACAGTGAAATGCTCCCTCAGTACTGCCCCTCCGACAGTGCAGCGCTCCCTCAGTACTGCCCCTCCGACAGTGCAGCACTCCCTCAGTACTGCCCCTCCGACAGTGCAGCGCTCCCTCAGCACTGCCCCTCCGACAGTGCAGCACTCCCTCAGTACTGCCCCTCCGACAGTGCAGCGCTGCCTCAGTACTTCCCCTCCGACAGTGCAGCGCTCCCTCAGTACTGCCCCTCCCACAGTGCAGCGCTCCCTCAGTACTGCCCCTCTGACAGTGCAGCGCTCCCTCAGTACTGCCCCTCCGACAGTGCAGCATTCGCTCAGTACTGACCCTCCAACAGTGCAGCACTCCCTCAGTACTGCCCCTCCGACAGTGCAGCGCTCACTCAGTAATGCCCCTTCAACAGTGCAGTGCTCCCTCAGTACTGCCCTCTGACAGTGCAACATTCCCTCAGTACTGTCCCTCCGACAGTGCAACATTCCCTCAGTACTGTCCCTCCAACAGTTCAGTGCTCCCTCAGTACTGCCCCTCCGACAGTGCAGCGATCTCTCAGTACTGCCCCTCCGACAGTGCAATGCTCTCTCAGTACTACCCCTCTGACAGTGCAACACTCCCTCAGTACTGCCCCTCCGACTGTGCAGCGCTCCCTCAGTACTGCCCCTCTGACAGTGCAGCGCTCCCTTAGTACTGCCCCTCCAACAGTGCAGCGTTCCCTCAGTACTGCCTCTCCGACAGTGAAACGCTCCCTCAGTACTGCCCCTCCCACAGTGCAGCACTCCCTCAGTACTGCCCCTTCGACAGTGCAGCACTCCCTCAGCACTGCTCCTTTGACAGTGCAGCGTTCTCTCAGTACTGCCCCTCTGACACTGCAGCGTTCCCTCAGTACTGCCCCTCTGACAGTGAAATGCTCCCTCAGTACTGCCCCTCCGACAGTGCAGCGCTCCCTCAGTACTGCCCCTCCGACAGTGCAGCACTCCCTCAGTACTGCCCCTCCGACAGTGCAGCGCTCCCTCAGCACTGCCCCTCCGACAGTGCAGCACTCCCTCAGTACTGCCCCTCCGACAGTGCAGCGCTGCCTCAGTACTTCCCCTCCGACAGTGCAGCGCTCCCTCAGTACTGCCCCTCCCACAGTGCAGCGCTCCCTCAGTACTGCCCCTCCGACAGTGCAACACTCCCTCAGTACTGATGAGTCCAATGCGGGACCTGCACTTTCTGTATCAGGTGGGACAAACAGTGGTTGGAGGAAAGGGAGGATGAGACAGGTTTGCCGCACGCTCTTTCCGCTGCCTGCGCTTGATTTCTGCATGCTCTCGGTGACGAGACTCGAGGTGCTCAGCACCCTCCTGGATGCTCTTCCTCCACTGAGTGTGGTCTTTGGCCAGGGACTCCCAGGTGTCGGTGGGGATGGTGCACTTTATCAAGGAGGCTTTGAGGGTGTCCTTGAAATGTTTCCTCTGCCCACTTGGGGCTCGCTTGCTGTGTAGGAGTTCCGAGTAGAGGGCTTGCTTTGGGAGTCTTGTGTCGGGCATGCGGACAATGTGGCCCACCCAGCGGAGCTGGTCGAGTGTGGTCAGTGCTTCGATGCTGGGAATGTTGGCCTGATCGAGGACGCTCATCTGTCCTCCCAGGGGATTTGTAGGATCTTGCAGAGACATCGTTGGTGGTATTTCTCCAGCGATTTGAGGTGTCTACTGTATATGCTCCACATCTCTGAGCCATACAGGAGGGCGGATATC
Organism: Pristiophorus japonicus; assembly: GCF_044704955.1. Classification (NCBI taxonomy): domain Eukaryota; kingdom Metazoa; phylum Chordata; class Chondrichthyes; family Pristiophoridae; genus Pristiophorus; species Pristiophorus japonicus. Next base: position 42,470,755 of record NC_091995.1, on the reverse strand, counting down.
ACTACAGCCCTGTAGACCATAAGCTTGGTGCCAGATTTGAGGTCCTGATCTTCAAACACTCTCTTCGTCAGGCAACCAAAGGCTGTGCTGGCGCACTGGAGGCGGTGTTGGACCTCATCGACGATGTCTGCCTTTGCTGATCGTAAGCTTCCGAGGTATAGGAAATGGTCCACGTTGTTCAAGGCTGCGGCCGTGGATCTTGATAATTGGGAGCAGTACTGTATGGCAGGGTGAGGTTGGTGGAGGACCTTTGTCTTAAGGATGTTTAGTGTAAGGCCCATGCTCTCGTACGCCTCAATGAAGGTGTTGACGATGGCTTGGAGTTCGGCCTCTGAATGTGTGCAGACGCAAGCGTCATCCAATACTGTAATTGAATGACGGAGGATGGGATGACCTTGGATCTGGCCTGGAAGCGGCGGAGGTTGAACAGATTCCCATTTGTCCTGTAATTTAGCTTCACTCCAGAGGGGAGCTTATTGAGTGTGAGATGGAGCATTGCAGCGAGGAAGATTGAGAAGAGGGTTGGGGCGATGATGCAGCCCTGTTTGACCCCGGTCCAGACGTGGATTGCGTCTGTGATGGATCCGTTGGCCATGATCACGGCCTACATGTCATCATGGAGCAGGCGGAGGATATTGACAAATCTTTGGGGGCAGCCAAGACGGAGGAGGACGTTCCATCGTCCCTCGCAGTTGACAGTGTCAAAGGCCTTTGTAAGGTCAAAGAAGGCCATGTACAAGGGTTGGTGCTGTTCCCTGCATTTCTCTTGTGGTTGATGCACAGTGAAGATCATGTCTGTTGTACCCCTTAGTAGACAGAATCCGCATTGTGATTCTGGGAGGAGCTCCTCAGCCATGGGGAGAAGGCGATTGAGGAGGATTCTTGCAATGACTTTCCTTGTGGCCGAGGACTCCCTCAGTACTGCCCCTTTGACAGTGCAGCGCTCCCTCAGCACTGCCCCTCCGACAGTGCAGCGCTCCCTCAGTACTGCCCCTCCGACAGTGCAGCACTCCCTCAGTACTGCCCCTCTGACAGTGCAGCGCTCCCTCAGCACTGCCCCTCCGACAGTGCAGCACTCCCTCAGTACTGCCCCTCCGACAGTGCAGCACTCCCTCAGTACTGCCCCTCCGACAGTGCAGCACTCCCTCAGTACTGCCCCTCTGACAGTGCAGCGCTCCCTCAGCACTGCCCCTCCGACAGTGCAGCGCTCCCTCAGTACTGCCCCTCCGACAGTGCAGCACTCCCTCAGTACTGCCCCTCTGACAGTGCAGCACTCCCTCAGCACTGCCCCTCCGACAGTGCAGCGCTCCCTCAGTACTGCCCCTCCGACAGTGCAGCACTCCCTCAGTACTGCCCCTCCGACAGTGCAGCACTCCCTCAGTACTGCCCCTCCGACAGTGCAGCGCTCCCTCAGCACTGCCCCTCCGACAGTGCAGCACTCCCTCAGTACTGCCCCTCTGACAGTGCAGCGCTCCCTCAGCACTGCCCCTCCGACAGTGCAGCGCTCCTTCAGTACTGCCCCTCCGACAGTGCAGCGCTCCCTCAGTACTGCCCCTCCGACAGTGCAGCACTCCCTCAGTACTGCCCCTCTGACAGTGCGGCACTCCCTCAGTACTGCCCCTCCGACAGTGCGGCACTCCCTCAGTACTGCCCCTCCGACAGTGCGGCACTCCCTCAGTACTGCCCCTCCGACAGTGCGGCACTCCCTCAGTACTGCCCCTCCGACAGTGCGGCGCTCACTCAGCACTGCACTGGAGTGTCGGCCTAGATTGTGTGTTCACGTCCCTAGAGTGGGACTTGCACACACAAACATCTGACTCAGGTGCTGCCCACTGAGCCAGGGCCTTGCACTCGCAGTTTGGGAGGGCTCTTCTCCACGCGCAGCTCCCGTTCCCCAGCAGTGGAGCTGCTGGGTGAACCCCGGAGTGGTTGCCTCTCGAACGGTCACCGTACTCCAGTCTCACCCTGGAGTCCAGCATTCTGCAGTTCAGATTAACCTAGGCCATTCAGACTCTGTCCCAGGAAAGTGTATAAACATCTGCGCCGGTTAAAGGGCTCCAGTGACCCACAATTAAAACAACAGCTCATCACCAACAAACGCACACTTTTATATAGTCGGCAAACATGGCACGGTGTCAGCTGTGGCTCAGTGGGCAGCACTCCCGTCTCTGAGTCAGAAGGTTGCAGATCCAAGTCCCACTCCAGTGACTTGAGCACATAAATCTAGGCTGACACTGCCGGTGCCATGCTGAGGGAGTGCCGCACTGTCGGCGGTGGCCTTTTCCGGTTGAGACAAACTGAGACACCTTCTGGCCTCTCAGAGTGGACGTTAAAGATCTGCGCATTTCTCCCCGGTGTCCTGGGGCCAATATTTATCCGTCAACCATCATCAGTAAAACAGATGATCTGGGCCATTATCACACTGCTGTGTGTGCGAGCTTGCAGTGCGCAAGTTGGCTGCTGCGTTTCCTGCATTACAACGGTGACCACACTTCGGAAAGTACTTCATTGGCTGCAAAGCGCCTTGGGGCAACCTGAGGTTGTGAAAGGAGCTACAGACAAAGGCCGCCATTGGTCCACAGCATGTGCCGCGAACAGGGTGTGCGGGGTGGGCTCATGCAGGCTCGGCTGGTAACTCCACCTTGGCGTGGCACTGAAGCGGACAGGACCAGGAGGGCCCGGTCTGACTTTCTTTCCCCATATATATATAAATGTGTCTACACAGGCCCTGCACTGCAGAGTGTAACAGAGTTGAACAATGGGAGTTTTTCAGCTTGGTGCTGGTACAGCATTCCAGACGGCCCTGTGGGTTAATGAGGACACCGGGTTGGTCGATGAAGCCTTCCTCTTGTCCTACAGGTCTGTAAGGAAACACCGTACAACGTGTTGGGAATTGAGTCCGTGCCCAGGCGAGAGCTGCCTACAGACAAAGGCCGCCATTGATTCATAGCATGTGCCGTGATCAGGGTGTGCGGGGGTGGGAGGGGAGGGGACGGGTGGGCTCACGCAGGCTCGGCTGGTAACTCCACCTCGGCGTGGCACTGAAGCGGACAGGAACCAGGAGGGCCCGGTCTCGCTCCCCGGCCTGTGCTGGGTTAACTGGCAGGCAGGGCCGGTCCAGTTGGAATCAACAGCCTGGTCCACAATGGGAGGGTTGTGGGGGGACGGTGGGGAATCAGTCAGGGATCCCACTCCTGATTGTTATCTGCGGACCTCAGGGGGAGAGTGCCTTGTGCGCACGTCTGGTGAGCTTAGCTGTGACGCCCCCCTTGGTCCAGCAGCCTGGCAGCTCTCACAGTTCCGGCTCACGCTCTGGTTAAGGTGTTGAGTGAGGTGTTGGAGGGCAGACAGCGCCTGTGGGTCAGTAGCACAGAATGAGCCCAATTGTATTTTCGTAAACACGCACACGTGAACATGCTCTCACGTACACATGCACACGCACACACGTACACGCTCTCACACTCACCGCGTGCACACATACATGCGCAGGCTGCAAAATGAAGCAATGCGGAAAAGGCTATCAATCAACTTTCAACCTTTGCATTAATGTCAGGGCCTTTGATGACTATTGTAAATTCTTTTACCTGCTCTGCATCATTGCAGCAATGTTGACGACAGGCAGAGGTAGCATCAGTGTTACTGACTTGGTAGCAGTGCCTGTTGTATACTGGCCTCCCACCCTATGTAAACTTGAGGTCATCCACAGCTCAGCTGCCCATGTCTAACTTGCATCAAGTCCCGCTCACCCATCACCCCCTGTGCTCGCTGACCTACACTGGCTCCCGGTTAAGCAACGCCTCGATTTTAAAATTCTCATCTTTGTTTTCAAATCCCTCCATGGCCCTCTCCCCTCCCTATCTCTGTAATCTCCTGTAGCCCCACAACCCCCCCGAGATGTCTGCGCTCCTCTAATTCTGCCCTCTTGAGCATCCCTTATTATAATCGCTCAACCATTGGTGGCCATACCTTCGGCTGCCTCGACCCCAAGCTCTGGAACTCCCTCCCTAAACCTCTCTGCCTCTCTACATATCTCTCCTCCTTTAAGACGCTCCTTAAAACCTACCTCTGTGACCTGCCCCAATTGCTCCTTATGTGGTGCTGTGACAAATTTTGTTTGATATAAATGCAAGCTATGATTGTTGCTGTTGTTGACTCGGCAATAGTGCCTGTTAGTAATGTTGCCTGTTAAAACATAGAAACATAGAAACATAGAAAATAGGTGCAGGAGCAGGCCATTCAGCCCTTCTAGCCTGCACCGCCATTCAATGAGTTCATGGCTGAACATGAAACTTCAGTACCCCCTTCCTGCTTTCACGCCATACCCCTTGATCCCCGAGTAGTAAGGACTTCATCTAACTCCCTTTTGAATATATTTAGTGAATTGGCCTCAACTACTTTCTGTGGTAGAGAATTCCACAGGTTCATCACTCTCTGGGTGAAGAAGTTTCTCTTCATCTCGGCCCTAAATGGCTTACCCCTTATCCTTAGACTGTGACCCCTGGTTCTGGACTTCCCCAACATTGGGAACATTCTTCCTGTATAAAGTCACATCATCAGAACCTCCTCATTGACATATGTCGGCCCGTCTTTTGGCCGATGGCTTCTGGCGCCCGCTGGAACCAATAGCACAAGATCGGGACGGCCAATTTTAACCGGGGCCGCTGTACAGACACTGCAACCAGTCCCACCACCAGCGGAGCCAGAATTCAGCCAGGTGTCCCAGTTCCAGATTACTGAGTGATGACCTCGTATGGAAGGCCATGTATGGAAGGCCATGTATGGAAGGTCAGGTGTGGAAGGTCATGTATGTAAGGCCATGTATGGAAGGTCAGGTGTGGAAGGTCAGGTGTGGAAGGTCAGGTATGGAAGGTCAGGTGTGGAAGGTCAGGTATGTAAGGCCATGTATGGAAGGTCAGGTGTGGAAGGTCAGGTATGGAAGGTCAGGTGTGGAAGGTCAGGTATGGAAGGTCACGTGTGGAAGGTCAGGTGTGGAAGGTCAGGTATGGAAGGTCAGGTGTGGAAGGTCAGGTATGGAAGGTCAGGTGTGGAAGGTCAGGTATGTAAGGCCCCGTATGGAAGGTCATGTATGGAAGGTCAGGTGTGGAAGGTCAGGTGTGAAAGGTCATGTATGGAAGGCCATGTATGGAAGGTCAGGTGTGGAAGGTCATGTATGGAAGACCCCGAATAGAAGGCCACATATGGAAGCCCTGTATGGAAGGCCATGTATGGAAAGCCCTGTATGGAAGGCCATGTATGGAAAGCTCTGTATGGAAGGCCACATATGGAAGCCCTGTATGGAAGGCCATGTATGGAAAGCCCTGTATGGAAGGCCATGTATGGAAAGCTCTGTATGGAAGGCCATGTATGGAAAGCCCTGTATGGAAGGTCATGTATGGAAGGCCATGTATGAAAGGACATGTATGAAAAGTCATGTATTGAAGGCCGTGTATCAAAGGCCCCGTATGGAAGGCATGACAGGACTTGGCCGCGATGCCCTCTGTGGCCAAATAGGTCGCCAACCCTCGCAAAAAAAGGACAAAAAAAGTAAGACTTGCATTTATATAGTGCCTTTCACGACTGCTGGACGTATCAAAGCACTTTGCAGCCAATGAAGTACTTTTGGAGTGTAGTCACTGTTGTAATGTAGGAAACACAGCAGCCAATTTGCGCACAGCAAGCTCCCACAAACAGCAATGTGATACTGACCAGATAATCTGTTTTTGTGATGCTGACTGAGGGATAAATATTAACCCCAGCACACCAGGAGAACTCCTCTGCTCTTCTTTGAAATCGTGTAGTGGGATCTTTTACGTCCACCTGAGAGGGCCTGTTTAATGTCTCATCTTAAAGATGGCACCTCCGACAGTGTAGCACTCCCTCAGCACTGTACTGGAGTGTCAGCCTAGATTTATGTGCTGAAGGCTGGTGGAGTGGGACTTGAACCCACAACCTTCTGACTGAGAGTGCTGCCCACTGAGCCACGGCTGACAACTGCCGCCTTACCCCTGCAGCCCCATTGGCCATTCGTGCCCATCCCCCACACCGTGCCCTAACTGAAGGGGATTCCCAGCACTGAGCTGGGAGCAGGGGGGGGCTGCTTGTCAACGTGGCTGTCGACAGGTGACAACGCCAGAAGTGCCTTAAAAACCGATTGCCTGGTCCCAGCTGGCTGGTGGGCACTTGGCGAAGAGGAGAAGCGGGGGGGCGGGGGGTAGGCCCGGGACCCTGACCAGGAGCTCAGGCCATAGACTGTCGACCGGCGATCAGGAGCAGGAGCAGGAAGGAACTAGAGGTCATGGTGGAGGTCGGAACCGGTGATTGGGAGCTGCAGCGGCTGAGGCTGGGTGCAAACCCCCCCCCCCCGTGAGGAATGCGTGTGGGTCGAGGTGGAGACCAGCACTTGGTAGCAGTAGGGTAAAGACAGAAAGACTTGCATACATATAGTGCTTTTTACCATCTCAGGATGTCCCAAAGCACTTTACGGCCAATGAAGTGCTTCTGGAGGCTAGTCACTGTTGTAATGTAGGAAATGCGGCAGCCAATTTGCGCACAGCAAGCTCCCACATACAGCATTGTGATAATGACCAGGTAATCTGTTTTTGTGATGATGGCTGAGGGATAAATATTGGCCCCGGGACACCGGGGATAACTCTCGTGCTCTTTTTCGAAATAGTGCCGTGGGATCTTTCCCATCCACCTGAGAGGGCAGGCGGGGCCTCGGTTTAACATCTCATCTGACAGACGGCACCTCCAACAGTGCGGCACTCCCTCAGCACTGCACTGGAGAGGTCGGAGCCATGGTGACGGGGAAGGGGGGAGCAGGCGAGTGACATAGAAGCACTGGGCACGTGCTGTGCCTCAAAGGATCGAGCTGTGAAGGCGGCGATTCTGCTCACCTACTGCCTTGTTTAAGCAGCTTTTACAGGGCGGGTCTCTCAGCGATCTGTACGTCGGCGGTTGAGGCCAAACTCATGCCCTGGCGGTTGTCACAGCGTTGCACCTGGGCAGTTTGGTCCCGGTGGGCGACTTCAGATGTGGCCGATAACACTGAAAAACTTGCGTGGAAACTCTCGCCGGGCAGAAAAACAGCCGTACCGCCGAGGAAATCGCCGACAATGAATGAAGGCGAAAGTCTGGCCCATAGTATCAGGAGGCCATTCAGCCCCTTGAGCCTGTCCCACCATTCAATGACATCATCTGTACCTTAACTCCATCCACACACCTTGGCTCCATATCCTTTTACACCCATGTCCAGCAAAAATCTATCCCTCCCAAATTTAAAATCATTCATTGAGCTATAGCATCTACTGCTTTTTCTGGGAGCGACTTCCACACTTCTCCCACCCTTTTAGAAACATAGGGCCCAAGTTTCGAGCCGCGTCTAGAACGGCGCAGTCCCAACCTGGACGCCCGTTTTTCGCGCCACAAAGTGCGCCTAAAAAAAACCTCCAGATTCTCCACCTTCCTGCAGGTACTCTGGCCCTCGGCGCAGCGCAGCAGGAGCTGTAGGGGGCGGAGCCAGGTCCCCGCGCTGAAAACAGTGCCGGGACCTCTGCACATGCGCGCTACAGCGGGCGCGCATGTGCAGTAGCTCCAGGCGCCCGAAACTGTGGGAGGGGCCCGAAGCACGCAGCCCCTAGCCCTGGCCGAATGGCCTCACTGGGGCTGCGTGAATAAGGCTCCTCCCACGGCCAGCTCCTGCTTCCTCCCGACACCGACCTGACTCCCGCTTCCCCCCCTGCCCCCGCCCCTGGACTTGACCGGACCTGAATCCCGCCCCTCCCCCCCCCACCCCCACCTCCGGACCGGACCCAACACCGACCACGACCCGACTCCCGCTCCCGCTTCCCCCCCCCCCCCCCCCCCCGCATCCGCCTCCGGACCGGACCCGACCCCGACCCGACTCCCGCGCCCGGACTGGATCCGACCTGACCTCCCTCTCCCTCCCTCCCCCCGACCCGAGCCGAGCCGACCTCCCTCCCACCACACCCCCCGACCCGACCCAACGCCACCTACCTGTAAATCTGGTGCTGGGGACGGGCCCTGCCCGAAGTCTCGGGCCCGGCCCATTCAACCTCCCTCCCCCTTCTCCTTCACCCCACCCAATCTCCTTCCCCCCCCATCTCCTTTCCCCCCATCTCCTTTCTCCCCCTTCTCCCCTTTATCCCCTTCTCCCCCCTCCTCCTTCTCCCCCATCCCTCCCCCTTCCCTCCCTCTGCTCCCCCCCCTCTCCCTCGACCCCCCTCCTCCCCCTCCCCTCACTGTCAGAAACACAGACACTGACAGACAGAGAATGAGAGACACACAGAGAGATAGAGACACTGACAGAGACACACTGGGGGGGCATCCCAGCATGCTGTTGGAGGGCTCCCGGTGCTGCAGTCGGTAAGTAGAAAATGTTTTATTTATTGATTTTTTAAAAATTATTTCTTATTAATTTTTTTTGATTGATTTATTGGTTGATTTATTGATGTATTTATCATTTATTATTGATGATGGCTCTTTATTTGTAAAACTGAAGTGCTTAATGTTTGTAAACTTCCCATTAAACCCTCCCCCGCCCCCCCCCCATTCCCTACGCCTGATTTGTAACCTACGCCTGATTTTCTAAAGTGCAGACAAGGTTTTTTCGAGCGTACAAAAATCTTTACTTACTCCATTCTAAGTTAGTTTGGAGTAAGTTTTCACTGATGAAACTTTGAAAACAGGCCGGACACGCCCCCTTTTGAAAAAAAAATTCTGTTCCAAAGTGAAACTGTTCTAACTGACTAGAACTGGAGCAAACTAAATGACAAGAATTCCGATTTCTAAGATACTCCGTTCTACACCAGTTGCTCCTAAAAATCAGGAGCAAATCATGTGGAAACTTGGGGCCAGAGAAACATAGAAAATAGGTGCAGGAGTAGGTCATTCGGCCCTTCGAGCCTGAACCGCCATTCAATAAGGTCATGGCTGATCATTCACCTCAGTAACCATTCCCGCTTTGTCTCTATACCCCTTGATCCCTTTAGCCGTAAGGGTCATATCTAACTCTCTCTTGAATATATCCAATGAACTGGCATCAACAACTCTCTGCGGCAGGAATTCCACAGGTTAACAACTCTCTGGGTGAGGAAGTTTCTCCTCATCTCAGTCCCAAATGGCCTACCCCTTATCCTAAGACTATGTCCCTTGGTTCTGGACTTCCCAACATCGGGAACATTCTTTCCACATCTAACCTGTCCAGTCCCGTCAGAATCTTATATGTTTCTATGAGATCCCTTCTCATCCTTCTAAACTCCAGTGTATAAAGGCCCAGTCGATCCAGTCTCTCCTCATATGACAGTCCAGTCATCCCTGGAATCAGTCTGGTGAACCTTTGCTGCACTCCCTCAATAGCAAGAACGTCCTTCCTCAGATTAGGAGACCTAAACTGTACACAATATTCCAGGTGAGGCCTCACCAAGGCCCTGTACAACTGCAGTAAGACCTCCCTGCTCCTATACTAAAATCCCCTAGCTATGAAGGCCAACATACCATTTGCTTTCTTCACCACCTGCTGTACCTGCATGCCCACTTTCAGTAACTGATGAACCATGACACCCAGGTCTCGTTGCACCTCCCCTTTTCCTAGTCTGCCGCCAGTCAGATAATATTCTGCCTTCGTATTTTTGCCCCCAAAATGGATAACCTCACATTTATCCACATTATACTGCATCTGCCATGCATTTGCCCACTCACCTAACCTGTCCAAGTCACCCTGCAGCCTCTTAGCGTCCCCCTCACAGCTCACACCGCCACCCAGTTTAATGTCATCTGCAAACTTGGAGATATTACACTCTATTCCTTCATCTAAATTGTTAATGTATATTGTAAAGAGCTGGGGTCCCAGCACTGAGCCCTGCGGCACTCCACTCGTCACTGCCTGCCATTCTGAAAAGGACCAGTTTATCCCGACTCTCTGCTTCCTGTCTGCCAACCAGTTCCCTATCCACGTCAGTATATTACACCCAATACCATGTGCTTTGATTTTGCACAACAATCTCTTGTGCGGGACCTTGTCAAAAGCCTTCTGAAAGTCCAAATACACCACATCCACTGGTTCTCCCTTGTCCACTCTGCTAGTTGCATCCTCAAAAAATTCCAGAAGAATTGTCAAGCATGATTTCCCTTTCATAAATCCATGCTGACTTGGTCCGATCCTGTCACCGCTTTCCAAATGCGCTGCTATTTTGTCCTTCATGATCGATTCCAACATTTTCCCCACTACTGATGTCAAGCTAACCGGTCTATAATTACCCGTTTTCTCTCTCCCTCCTGTGTGCAAGTGTTTCCGAACTTCTCTCCTGAACGGCCTGGTTCTGATGTTAAGGTGAAGCCCCCTTGTCCTGGACTCTCCCCATCAGCGGAAAACACTTCTCTCCATCTTACCCGATCGATTCCTTTCAAAATCCTACAAGCCTTTGGGGGAGAAATTGGGGTCATTTGTGCCTCCCGTTAATGCCCCCCGTGGGTGCTAACGGAACATTAATTACTTTGCGATGGGGTGCGGCACTGCTAACGACTCCCGCTAAATCCGTCGGGGGGGGGGGTTATCGGCGGCGCTTCGGCATTGCACTCCCGCGCCCGGAGATCATGATGTCATCACCGTGCGCAGCACCCCGTTAGCCCCGCCCCCGGACCCTAAGTTGGGTATGGCCCCCTGAAGCCAGGCTGGGCAATGACAGCAACAGCTTGAAGGGACGCACAATGGGTGGCCGGCCACTAGCGGGGCGAAGGTTAAAGGGGAGCTGGCTGGCTGTTGCTGATAAAAAATCTCCAGCTTTCCTTTCCGCTCTGGTGCCCCCCTTTGGTCGCGGGGTCAGTGCTGTGATCCCTCAGCCTGGCACTCTGCTTGAGTGTCGGGCTGATCACGCGGCACCCCTGTTCCCCGGTGGGCCAGGGAGGCGGGTTCCTCGGATGCAGAGTATGCAGCAGGCACCCTTCCTTTTAATTCAGGGAAGAGCCCTCGTACACGGCAGCACCAGGCGGCTCAGCGTGTAGCGCTGCTGAAACGTGTGCCACCTTCCTGCCCCAGAAAGGAAGTTGAGTGCGCGATTTAGCGCTCTACTTCCTTTCGGGGGCGGTAACCCCAATTTATGGTGGGGGCTCCCGAGGTATGGGAAGTGGTCCACGTTGTCCAGGGCCGCGCCGTGGATCTTGATGACCAGGGGGCAGTGCTGTGTGGCGGGGTCAGGTTGGTGGAGGACCTTTGTCTTACTGTTGTTAAGTGTAAGGCCCATGCTTTCGTACGATCAGGCCAACATCCCCAGCATCGAAGCACTGACCACACTCGACCAGCTCCGTTGGGCGGGTCACATTGTCCGCATGCCCGACACAAGACTCCCAAAGCAAGCGCTCTACTCGGAACTCCTACACGGCAAGTGAGCCCCAGGTGGGCAGAGGAAACATTACAAGGACACCCTCAAAGCCTCCTTGATAAAGTGCAACATCCCCACTGACACCTGGGAGTCCTTGGCCAAAGACCGCCCTAAGTGGAGGAAGAGCATCCGGGAGGGCGCTGAGCACCTCGAGTCTCGTCGCCGAGAGCATGCAGAAAACAAGCGGAAGGAGCGTGCGACAAACCAGACTCCCCACCCCACCCTTTCCTTCAACCACTGTCTATCCCACCTGTGACAGAGACTGTAATTCTCATATTGGACTGTTCAGTCACCTCAGGGCTCATGTTAAGAGTGGAAGCAAGTCTTCCTCAATTCTGAGGGACTGCCGATGATAATGATGACAATTATCGTGGGAGGGAGACTTCTGCACCTAGCACAAAGTCTCGCGGCTTGCGAGTGTTAACGCCCCCAAACAGGGCAGTGCCCAATTTCTGGGCCTTAAAATCCTGTTTAAAAAAAAAAGGCCTTAACTGAGGAAGGTCGCTGGAAATGATAACAGCCGGACTCAGCGACACGTGAATCGCAACAGGAAGGGAACGGTCAGGAGAGCAACGGCCACTTGTGCTTGGACCAATTCCTGGAGGTTTCCTCACGTGACCACCAACAGGTCCACCCCCGTCCCCCAGTCAAACAGACTTTTTACCCATCATCAATCTTTTCTTTTTAGAACTAATAACCACAAAGCCTTCGAAGAAAATGAGAAAAACACACCGGTTTGTTAACACAACTCCTGACATTTCTCTCCCGGGTCTTTGCTGGCAGCAGTGTCGTGAAGATTAATCTTCCATTCCCGGAGACTCCCGGCCGAGCCTGGGAAGAAAGGCGGACCTGAATGAAATAAATAAATGGGAGGGGGCTGGGACAGTGTGGAAATTCAGTGAGTTGAATTTGCGGCCGACAGTTTAAATGTAGGGTGTAATGTATTTGCTTCATGGGTACTTTGCTTAAGAATTCATGGCAACACATTGCTATTGAGAACTAGTTGGTTTATTAACAAAGGTTTAACAATCACACTACATATTACCAGTTCATCCACCAGGCTCACATCCACCTGCCTCATCGTGGATGACCTCGACCCAACTGGCTGGGGTTTTATTGAGTCTTGTGAACATCACGTGACTGGCTAAGCCACTCACGACGCAACAGCTCTACAACTATTTTAAAATATCTTTAAATCAAGTACCCCTTTTGGTAAGGGCACTAGAACCTACAAATTTATAAATGTACTGGGAACTTTGCTAAATTAACTTAAAATTCTGCTCCCGGGGGCGATGATGCACTCCAGTCCCTCTGGCGCCCACCTCTGGCGGAAGGCCGCGAGCGTACCGGTGGACACCGCGTGCTCCATCTCCAGGGACACCCTGGCTCGGATGTAACCGCAGAAGAGAGGCAGGCAGTCGGGCTGAACGACCTCCTCGACCGCCCGCTGCCTGGACCGGCTGATGGCCCCCTTGGCCAGGCCCAGGAGCAGTCTCACGAGGAGGCCCTCAGACCTGCCCGCTCCCCTCCGCACAGGGTGCCCAAAGATCAGGAGCGTGGGACTGAAGTGCAGCCAGAAATTGAGGAACAGCCCCTTTAACTAATGGAAGAGGGGCTGCAACTTCGCACACTGCACATAAACGTGGAACACGGACTCTACCAGACCACAGGAATTGCAGGCGACCTGGGAGTCCATGAACTGACTTAAAAACCTATTGCATGGGACTGCCCCGTGCACCACCCTCCAGGCCAAGTCCGCAATAGATAAAGGGAGGACTCCCGCCTTCAACAGCTCCACAAACCTGTGAGCATACTCACAGGTGCATCCGTTACAGTGGGGAAGAGGCTATTTATTTATTTCTATACAACAGGGAAATGCTTCAAAGTTAAAATGTGGTGACTGAAGATGAATAAAGGAATTACAATGGCACCTAGTCCTACAGACCCTCTCAAACTACAGGCAGCTGATAGTTAAAATCGCCCTGGCTCTTACCTGTCCGCAAGCCTCCGTGGTCGCAACATTTTAATCTGCACTCCTGAGCAGGCAGCAAGGACTCACACTCAGAGTTTTACACATGGCTTGATGGACATCATTGAGACCCGACTGTAATGTAAGCAACCGTGAGTATGCTCACTGGTTTGTAGAGCTGTTTCATTGTGAGTGGTTTAGCCAGTCACGTGATGTTCACAAGACTCAATAAAACCCCAGCCAGTTGGGTCTAGGTTATCCACGATGAGGTATGCAGTTATAAGCCTAGTGGATGAACTGATAATGTGTAATGTGATTGTTAAACCTTTATTAATAAACAAGCTAGTTCTTACGAGCAATGTGTTGCCATGAATTCTTACCCATGAAGCAAATGCATCACACCGACTGTAATTGTAACTCAGCGGGGATTCCACCTGGAGTTAAAATCGGGGCCGAGTCTCTGTTCTGCCTCGGGACTTTTTATACACTTACCCTTTTTTTGGGGGGGGTGGGTGTGGGTTAGTATCGCAGACCACCCTCACAGGTGGTCGCTCACTCCCAGTGTCACAGAGAGGGCTTCCACTTGGCGAGATAGCGATGTACGTGCCCAGGGGTCGCGCAGAGGATGCGATTCGCTTTCTCCCTGCTGACTGGCGTGACCATGATCCCTCGGGAAATATTCGGGTTGTTTGTACCTCCCATTAGTGTCCCATGGCGTTGTCACCGTGCGCAGTGACCCCCTCTTCGCCCCGGAGCGAGAATTTGGCAGCGCCCCCATGAAACTGCCGTCACTGGGCTGTTCGGCCGCACGCGGGGCGGAAATTAAAGCGGAGGTGCAGCAGTCCCAAACAAAATGGCCGACATACCGGTCGCGGCCTTCTTCACTGCACATCGGGGGTCCGTGCCACGATCTTGCAGCCCGCCACACCGCCTGTGTGCCGGGCTGTTGACACTGCACCCCGCTGTCTGGTGGTCCAGGGATGGCCCCGTTGCCCACCTGCGCAATCGGTAGCTTGGCCCTGCACTTTAATGGAACCCTGTCTTCCCGCCTGTGCTATGCGCCCCTCCACGTAACGCTGGGAAATTCGCGGCCCGGTCCCGCCTGTGGTGTCCCTGCACCTTACTACAAACTCACACGAGGCGTAGATATATCAGACACGGTCACTCTGTGACCTTCACCTTTATTCCCAGGACCAAAGAGTGCTGACCCTGGGTGGGACCTCCCCTTTTATACCTGGAAACCCAGGTGAGGAGTGGCTCCCGCAAGTTCACCCCCTGTGGTCAGGGTGTACATTTCTAGGGTACAGGTACAGTGTACATGAGTTACAGTTACATGATTATGTCATTGCAAGATGGTTAAATACATGACACCGCCCCCAACAGGAAGTGGGGTGGGAGATTTAGCGCTGCAGTTCCTGTTGGGGGCGGTAAGCCCAGTATAGTTTGCTGGGCAGGACTTTTGTGCCCGGCACAGGAACACCCCGTTCACAGCTGTTAATGTCCCCCAGTACTGAATATTCGGCCGATAGAATCACACAACACAGAAAGAGGCCATTCAGCCCGTACTGCCTGTGTCGGCTCTTTGAAAGAGCTGCCCAGTTAGTCCCACTCCCCCTGTTCTTTCCCCATAGCCCTGCAAATGAGTCCTCTTCAAGTACGTGTCCCATTGCCTTTTGAAAGCTCCACTGGGATCTGATTCCACTACCCTTTCAGGTCGTGCAGTCCAGATCTTAACAACCCTCTGTGTGTGAAAATATTCCCCTCACTTCCCCTCTAGTCCTTTGTATTAAACCTGTGACCTCTGGTGACCGACTCACTTGTCAGAGGAAACAATTTTTCCCTCATAATTTGAACACCTCGATTAGGTCTCCCCTTAACCGTCTCTGCTCCAACGAGAACAACCCCAGCTTCTCCAGTCTATCCACATAACTGAGGTGCCTCACCCTGGTGACATCCTCCTCTGTGTCCTTGACATCCTCAATATAGGCCTGAAAATGCCAAACACATTTGTTAAGCAGTTAAAGAACAAGTGAAAAATTTGGCACTTATAGCGCCCGATTTTCCGGTGCTACAAGACCCATTTTGTCCGCACCGCAGCACGCACTTCTGGTGCGTGGCACGCCGGATGCCATCTTGGCTAGTTGGGCGGGCGTTAGAAGCAAACAGGTAGTTATAACTGCAGTACTCAACTATAATGTACATAATATTCTTACAACCCAGCCCTTCCACTTTCAACCTCCGCAGATTCCCTCTTGCTTGACTATCTCTTCGAAATGGACTCTCCAATTTGAAGCAGACAGGCTGAGAAATACTTTCCAAAAAAATAACCTGACTAAGCCAACTTAAATAACTGAGAGTTATTTAAAACTCTCAAAAGAACAGTCAACCAAATATATATATATTACAGAGAATGTACAGTGTAGAGATATCCCAACTGCTCTGTGCCAGTGTTTATGCTCCACACAAGCCTCCTCCCACAATACTTCATCTCATCCCATCAACATATCCTTCTATTCCCTTCTCCCCCATCTGCTTATTGAGATTTCCCATGAATGAATGTATGCTATTCGCTTCAACCACTCCCTGTGGTCGTGAGTTCCACATTCCAATCACTCTCTAAGTAAAGCGGTTTCTCCAGAATTCCCTACTGGATTTATCGGTGACTATCTTATATTGATGGCCCCGAGTTTTGGTCTCGCCCGCAACTGGAAACAACTTCTCATTAAATATAGATAACCCCGTTATGTGCTTCCCCACCTCCTTGGGTCCTCAGCCAAGATGAGGGACTCGTTGCAATTACTGCACCAGACACACTGTGACATTTCCTGCTCCATGGTTCCCTTAGGTTGCCTGACAGGATCTGGCTGGTCACTGGACCCTGGCACTTCCCAGTGACTGGACACTGGCGCTGCCCAGTCACTGGATACTGGCTCTGACCAGTCACTGGATACTGGCTCTGACCAGTCACTGGTCCCTGCCACTGTCCAGTCACTGGACACTGGCTCTCCCCATCACTGGACACTGGCACTGCCCAGTTACTGGACACTGTCTCTGGTCCCTGGCTCTGCCAATTCACTGGATACTGGCTCTGACCAGTCACTGGACACTGGCTCTGCAGAGTCACTGGACTCTCTCTCTGCCCAGTCACTGGTCCCTGCCACTGTCCAGTCACTGGACACTGGCTCTTCCCGTCACTGGACACTGTCTCTGCCCAGTCACTGGACCCTCTTTCTGCCCAGTCGCTGGACACTGGTTCTGCCCAGTCACTGAACCCTCTCTCTGCCCAGTCACTGGTCCCTGACTCTGCCCAGTCACTGGACACTGGCTCTGCCCAGTCACTGGACCCTCTCTCAACCCAGTCACTGGACACTGGCTCTGCCAAGTCACTGCTCTCTGGCTCTGCCCAGTCACTGGACACTGGCTCTGCCCCATCACTGGACACTGGCTCTGCCCCATCACTGGAAACTGGCACTGCCCAGTCACTGGACCCTCTCTCTGGCTGGCCACTGGACCCTGGTACTGCCCAGTCACTGGACCCTCTCTCTGGCTGGTCACTGGACCCTGGCACTGCCCAGTCACTGGACCCTCTCTCTGGCTGGTCACTGGACCCTGGCACTGCCCAGTCTCTGGACCCTGGCACTGCCCAGTCACTGGACCCTGGTTCTCCCCAGTCTCTAGATCCTGTACACCAGGTATCTGGGCTCATCTGGGATTGGATATTCTCAGCTGTGTCAAATCTAATGCCAGTACTGGGTTTCCAGGAGTAAGGTCCCATTGTTCCCTGTAATTTCCCTTCTCCTTCTCCTGAAGGCACAGACAATATCTGAGGGATGTTTCCATGGACAGCTGGGTGTCCTTCGCGCGATCATCAACAGAAGTCTCAGCAGTGGATTCGACAGCAAGTGTGAGAAGTTGATTCCACAATGAGTGTGAGCAGTGGATTGGACAATGAATGTGAGCAGTGGATTGGACAATGAGTGTGAGCGGTTGATTGGACAATGAGTGTGAGCGGTTGATTGGACAATGAGTGTGTGCAGTTGATTAGATAATGAGTGTGAGTAGTTGATTGGACAATGAGTGTGAGCGGTTGATTGGACAATGAGTGTGAGCGGTTGATTGGACAATGAGTGTGAGCAGTGGATTGGACAATGAACGTGAGCAGTGGATTGGACAATGAGTGTGAGTGGTTGATTGGACAATGAGTGTGAGCAGTGGATTGGACAATGAGTGTGAGCAGTGGATTGGACAATGAGTGTGAGTGGTTGATTGGACAATGAGTGTGAGCAGTGGATTGGACAATGAGTGTGAGTGGTTGATTGGACAATGAGTGTGGGCAGTGGATTGGACAATGAGCCCAATCTTGTGCTCAATCACCTTCTATCCATTTGTACTTTCCAGCGTGGCTACTGAACAGGAGTCTAGAGGTCTTGGCTGATTCCCCCCTCACTGGCCCAGCATGGTTGAGGGCAATCGGTGCCACCTCCTACACCCTTGGGTCAGATCAGCAGGGATGAGGGATCAAAACTCAGTGGCCAAGCGAGCTCGCTAAGAGGCCAGTTAGCGGAAAGGTGCAAATTGCTTTCGCCAAATGCAGTACCAGAATAACAAGTTTGAAACACTGTCCACATGACATGGGGGGTCGGTGCAGTCCAATCTTTTACCTCAGGTTCCGACCCAGACTGGACCGGGTTTAGTCTATGCTGGCCATAAGAGTCCCACATGAAATGGGGTCGGGGAGTCTCAGCCCATGTCATAATGGGCACAGAACAATAACTGACCCACTCAGAGATCACAGGACATCTGTGGTAGGGAATAACAAGACAACTGGTGAAGGCTGCAAGGCACCAGTCACAGGGCACTCTGCCATAGAGACTGCAAGGTCCAAGGATTAATCTCAGTGAGTTAGCTGATTGCAGGCAGAGGAGCTGTGTCTCAGTGGGTAGCCCTCTTGCCTCTGAGCCAGCAGGCTGTGAGTTCAAGTCTCACTCCAGAGACACAAGCACAAAATCCAGGCTTATAAGCCAGTGTTGCACTGTTGGAGCTGCCGTCTTTTGGATGAGACTTAAAACCGAGGCCTCATTTGCCCTTTCTCAGGTGGACGTACAAGATCCCATAGCACTAAGAGCAGGGGAGTCCTTTGGTGTTGCGGCCACCATTTATCCCTCAGCCAGCATCACTGTTTATGGGACCTTGCTGTGTGCAAGTTGGCTGCTGCTTTTCCTACCTTACAACAATGACTGTACTTCAATGGTTGCAAAGCGTTTTGGGACGTCCTGAGGTTGTGAAAGGTGCTATAGAAATGCAAGTCCTTCCTCTCTTTCTGTCGGGGTGAACCAAGCCCTCTGCTCCAGAAATCTGCCAGATCTCCTGATTGCAATCCTATCACCCGTGTTGGATATTGAGCGAAGATGGGATCGGATTCAGCTGCCTGAAAGCATGCCGGAAGCAGACTCGATAATAATTTTCAAAAGTGAATCAGATTAACACTTGAACATTTGTAGGGCTGTGGGGAAAGATCAGGAGAGTGCAACTAATTGGATAGCTCTTTTGAAGAACCGGCACCACCATGATGGGCTGAATGGCTTCCTTTGTTATTAATTCATTCTCAGGATGCGGGTGTTGCTGGCAAGGCCGGCATTTTTTGCCCGTCCCTAATTGCCCTTAAGAAGGTGGTGGTGAGCCGCCTTGTTGAACCGCTGCAGTCTATGGTGTGAAGATGCTCCCACAGTGCTGTTGGGGAGGGAGTTCCAGGATTGTGACCCAGCGATGATGAAGGAACGGCCGATATATTTCCAAGTCAGGATGGTGTGTGACTTGGAGGGGAACTTGGTGTGTTCTCATATACCTACTGGTGTTGCCCTTCAAGGTGATAGTGCTGTACGATTGACGATGCTTTCGTACGCCTCGGTGAAGATGTTGACGATGACTTGGGAGTTCAGCCTCTGAATGTGCGCAGGCGTAAGCATCATCCGCATGCTGTAGCTCAACGACAGAGGATGGAATGGTCTTGGATCTAGCTTGGAGGCGACGAAAGTTGAACAGGTTCCCACTGGTTCGTAATTTAGTTCCACTCCAGCGGGGAGCTTGTTGAGTGTGAGGTGGAGCATTGCAGCGAGGAAGATCGAGAAGAGGGTTGGGGCGATGATGCAGCCCTGTTTGACCCCAGTCCGGACGTGAATTGGGTCTGTGATGGATCCGTTGGTCAGGATCACAATGTCTGGCAAACCAGACTCCCCACCCATCCTTTCCTTCAACCACTGTCTGTCCCACCTGTGACAGAGACTGTAATTCCCGTATTGGACTGTTCAGTCACTTGAGAACTCACTTTTAGAGCGGAAGCAAGTCTTCCTCGATTTCGAGGGACTGCCTATGATGATGATGATGCTGTACGATTGTATGATTGAAAACTGGCAGACACAGTGAGGAGGATTAAAATCAGCACTTGCGGATATAAGTCATCGCCAAATTACACGTTTATCCAAATTGTACAGGATGAGTTCCAATGTTCCAAAATAAAGTTGTTCTAAATTTATGAAAGGCATGTCAAACCACTAATTTGGAACATTACAGAATTTTTAATGCACCACCTCAAAAGGAACGATTCCTTGGTTTTTAGCTGGGCAGATGAAGCATGTTGTTGATGGCTAAGGATTCCTGATTTTTGAATTTACTCACAAGCCTCTCCCTTTCGGTTACTTGCCGTGACTGCTTATACTGCCATGTTTCGCACCCAGCCCTTCTGGCACATGTGTTGCTCATATGTTGTGTTGTTTTTAGACTTCCCTATCCGATATCAGCTGTGGCTCAGTGGGAATCCCACTTCAGAGAGTTGAGCACAAAATCTATGGCTGTCACTCCCAGTGCTGTACTGTTGGAATGCTGCACTGTCAGAGGTGCCGTCATTCAGATGAAACATTAACACCAAGGCCCTGTCTGTTTCCTCAGGTGGAGGTAAATAATTCCATGGTATTATTTCAAGAAGCAGGGGAGTTCTCCCTGGTGTTCTAGCCAATATTTATCACTAAAACAGATAATCTAGTCATTATCACATTGCTGTTTTTGTGGGAGCTTGCTGTGCGCTCATTGGCTGTGGTGTTTCCCACATTACAACAGTGACTACACTTCAAAAGTACTTCATTGGCTGTAAAGGCCACACTGCGATATGTGTGCGCACTAGGTCCGTGCAGCAGAGCAGGTCTCCAGTCGTCTTGGTTAATCCTTGCCACTGGACCAAGACCTAGCTCTGTCAAGCCTGTGTGGTGGCTGGTGTGCAACGGCCACCCCATGTTAAAAAAACCCATGCACAGGCATCTTCCATCCTTCAACATGTAGTTTGGGATCGGGAATATCATTGAAACACCTATGAACTCATCCATTTTCGCTGTGGAAGCAAGTCATCCTCATTTCGAGGGACCACCTATGATGATGATGTGATTGGATGTCCAACTTTATGTACATCAACATTAACGACCAATTTGTAAATCCCTGTGGTAGCGAGTTCCACATTCTCATCACTCTCTGGGTAAAGAAGTTTCTTCTGAATTCTCTATTAGATTTCTTGGTGACTATCTTTTATTGATGGCCTCTAGTTATGCTCTTCCCCACAAGTGGAAACATTCTGTATACACTCTATCAAAACCTTTCATAATTTTAAAGACCTCTAGTAGGTCACCCCCTCAGCCTTTTCTTTCAATGAGAAAAGAGACCCAGCCTGTTCATTCTTTCCTGATATGTATAACCTCGCATTTCTGGTTTCATCCTTGTAAATCTTCCCTGCACCCTCTCCAGTGCCTCTATATCCTTTTTATAATATGGTGACCAGAACTGTACGCAGTACTCCCAGTGTGGTCTAACCAAGGTTCGATACAGGTTTAGCATAACTTCCCTACTTTACAATTCTATACCTCTAGAAATAAACCCTGGTGTCTGGTTTGTGTTTTATGGCCTTGCTAACATGTGTCGCTACTTTTAGTGATTTGTGTATTTGTACTCTGAGATCCCTTTGTTCCTCTACCCCACCCAGACTCACACCCTCCAAGTAATAAGTGACCTCCCTAACCTTCCTACCCCGTCAATCACTACTGTAAGTGACTGGGAAAGTGCTTCACAGCCAATCAAGCACTTTCTGAAGTGTAGTCACTGTTGTAATGTAGGAAACGCAACAGCCAATTTGCGCACAGCAAGCTCCCACATACAGCAATATGATAATGATCAGATTGTCTGTTTTCGTGATATTGGTTGAGGGATAAATATTGGCCCCAGAACACCAGGGAGAACTCCCCTGATTCTCTTCGAAATAGTGACATGGGATCATTTATGGCCACCTGTTCATCCTTTCCTGACGTGTATACCCTCAAATTTCTGGTATCATCCTTGTAAATCTTCTCTGAACCCTCTCCAGTGCCTTTATATCTTTTTTATAATATGGTGACCAGAACTGTGTGCGGTACTCAAATGTGGTCTAACCAAGGTTCGATACAAGGCTCAGTGGCTGTGATTTCTGTCACATAGATGCGATGAGACATAATAACCTGGTTAGGTGCTGTATGGATCAGTGTTCTGAAGCTGGATACTGTTATTCACATTACAGAACTTGTGTTGTTAACCTAGCCCCTGTAATGTATGCATCTGTGAGTATGCTCACAGGTTTGGAGAGTTGTTGCCGTCTGGAAGAGGCGGGGGTCCCTAATGGAGGGCTCTCTATATGCGAGTCCTCCCTTTATCTATTGGGAACTTGGCCTGGAGGGTGGTGTACGGGGCAGTCCCATGCAATAAGTTTTTAAGTCGGTTCATGGACTCCCAGGCCACCTGCATTTCCTGCGGTCTGGAGGAGTCCGTATTCCACGTCGATGTGCAGTGTGCGAGGTTTCAGCCCCTGTTCCATTATTTGAAGGAGCTGTTCCTCAAATTCTGGTTGCACTTCAGTCCCACACTCCCAACCTTTGGCACCCTGTGTGGAGGGGAGCGGGCAGGTCAGAAGGCCTCCTCGTAGTACTGCTCCTGGGCCTGGCCAAGGGTGCCATCAGCCGGTCCAGGCAGCGGGCGGTCGAGGGGGTCGTTCAGCCTGACTGCCTGCCTCTCTTCCGCGGTTACATCCGAGCCAGGGTGTCCCTGGAGATGGAGCACGCGGTGTCCACCGGTACGCTCGCGGCCTTCCACGAGAGGTGGGCGCCGGAGGGACTGGAGTGCATCATCATCTCCGGGAACAGGATTTTAATTTGATTGGCAAAGTTCCCAGTTAATTTCTAACTTTATGTCTTCTAGTGCCCTTGCCAAAAAGAGGCACTTGATTTAAAGTTTAGTTTAAAATACTTGTAGAGCTGTTGCATTGTCAGTGGCTTAGCCAGTCATGTGATGGTCACAAGACTCAATAAAACCCCAGTCAGTTGAGTCCAGGTCATCCACGATGAGGTATGCAGTTGTGAGCCTAGTGGATGAACTGGTAATGTGTAGTGTGAGTGTTAAACCTTTTGCTGATAAACCAACTAGCTCTGAACAGCAGTGTGTTGCTATGAATTCTTAAGCAAAGAACCCATGTTGCAAATACATTACAGATCTAGAAGCAGAAGGGAACATGTTTAATAGTTATGGCAAGTTGCTGGTGTGCACACCAGGAGTTAAACATTATTACATGTATTAAAAGCCAGCTTGAGTCAGCTGCTGTAATGGTTGCCTCGTGTCTTCGGGGAGCTCCAGAACGCTTTTTATTTAAAGTGATAAAACAGTCGGTGCCATTTCCACTTAGCTCATTTATAACTCCCCCCTCCCCTCCCCCCTTCTCGGCTGCCATCAATCCCACCTCGCAGAGGCACAAGGCAGACTCCCCGCCGGCTCCCCTTTCCATTAATGTAATGCGCAGCTCCCAGATCAAAGGGGGTCGGCACCGTATACACTGGCCTTTCGCCTCGAGGATCTGAACCGGATTACGAGCTGAGAGAGTGATCGACAGGTCTGCTCTCCCTGCCCGGTGGGACCAACATGCCCTTCTATCTCTGGGATCTGGTTTCCAAACCCAGCCCCGGCACAGGGTATTGGCTGGAAGGAGCATTTGTGAAGTGAGTTTGAGGAGTATCGAGCCCCAGACTGCTCATAATTTCTGTGCGTGTGCGTGAAAAGGGCGATGTTTTAAAATAGAAATGCCACACTAGGGAGTTGCTCCGATGGGATGGTTGTTCAGGCAGATTGATCGTTTTAACAGCTTCCCCTGAATCTGAACCACCCTGCCGAGGTTTAAATTCTGAAAATTGCACTCATTCCGAACCAACAGCGACGTAACCTTGCAGTAACGTTGGAAGAGGTCTGTCGATGGGAAGGCACTTGTCGTTCAGACCAGCCCGTCCCCCGGCCTGGCTCGCTGGTCTCCGCTAGGGTAGTGGGAGGGACATTGCACGGAGCCTCGAGCGGGCTTGAATAAAGAAAGGGAAAATTCAACTCGGCTCTGTCAGCTGTGGCGCAGTGGGTCACACTCTCTCATGTCCCAGCGTCCCACTCCAGAGACTTGAGCACAAAAGCCAGGCCGGCACTCCCTCAGCAGGAACGCTGCACTGTCGGAGGTGCCGTCTTTCGGATGAGACGTTAAACCGAGGCCCCGTCTACTCCCTCAGGTGGGCGTAAAAGATCCCACGAGCACTATTTTGAAGAGGAGCAGGGGGCGTTATCCCCGGTGTCCTGGGTCCAATATTTATCCCTCAACCAACATCGCTAAAACAGATTATCTGGGTCATTATCACATTGCTGTTTGTGGGAGCTTGCTGTGCGCAAATTGGCTGCCGCGTTTCCTACATTACAACAGTGACTACACTCCAAAAGTGCTTCATTGGCTGTAAAAGCTCTTTGGGATTTTCTGAGGTGGTGTATAAATGCAAATCTCTCTTTTTACCCAGCCATTCCTGGACAAATGGCGAGCGGGGAAGGAGCAGGTTCAACTGTGACCACCCCCCCTTGGTTGAATAGCCCATGAGGCTCACCGGCGAATGATGCCCCGACAGATAACCTGTACCTACAGGAGCGTAGCCGGAGCATGGGGTCACCACCTAATGGGCCTGGGGAGGAGGAACAGGCAGCGAGCCCTTGGGGTTCAAGGTACAGCAGGTACCACACATCCCGAACTCCAAGCTATTCCAAGCTCCCACTCCGAGAATCGTACAGCACGGAAGGCCATTCGGCCCATCGAGCCTGTGCCAGCTCTTTGAAAGAGCGACCTGAAATAGTCCCACTCCCCCCCCGCTCTTTCCCCAAAGCGCTGAACATTTCCCCCCCCCCCCCCTTAAGTATTTCTCCAATGCCCTTTTGAAAGTTACTATTGAATCTGCTTCCACCGTTTCTGCCAGTGCGTTCCAGATCACAACTCACTGACTCAAAAACTTCTCTTTCCCTCTGCTTCTTTTGAAAATGACCTTAAATCTGTGTCCTCTGGTTACTGACCCTTCTTCCACTGGAAACAGTTTCTCCTTATTTACACTATCACAACCCTTTGTGACTTTGAACGCCTGGATCAAATCTCCTCCTAACCTCCTCTCTGTGCTAAGGAGCAGCCCACTTCTCCGGTCTCTCCACACGAATGAAATCCCACATCCCCTGGTACCAGTCCGGCAAATCTCCTCTGCCCCACCTCTCCAAGGCCTTGACATCCTTCACAAATCCCCAAAGCGCGGAGTGGGCAAACTACAGGGTCAACACACACAAAAAAACAAGCACAGCCTAGAGTTTCAGCAGCTTTAACAGGAGTGCAGAAACAGGCAGCATTGAGAATCAGACTCTCTCTCTTCCCACCCCCCTCCCCTTCCCCAGGACACACCGTCCTCACCCACATTTCAGTTTTTTCTTCCTTTCAGCAAACGTGCGGAAGGCTAAAGGAAGAATGCTCTCAACAACCCGAGAAGGTGTGGAGTTCAGCCCCAGCAGCGCTCAGCTTGGTCCTGCAACGCCCCCCCACCCCCCCCCTCCCCACAACCCACCCGCCCACCCATCCCTGGTGCTACGCTGCACCCTTGTGGGCATCGTGAGGATATCAGCCTTGGTCCCTTGCATGTAGCAAGAACCCTGGGATCCAGGCGGACTGGCTGGTGAGTCAGCGGGGCTGGAGCCTGGGCGAAGGTCAGAGGGAGAGGAGAGAGGGGGCTGTGGTGCAAGGTTATATTGGTGAAATGGTGGGGGAGGAGAGGGGCAGCTACTGTTATGAGTTTGCACAAACTGCCCCAACATCAGACTCACGAGCTGACCCTGAAGTAACAAAACGTCCACAAATATTGCCGAGAGGGTACCTGCGAAGATGTCTATTGCACTTCTGTATTAAACCGGTCACATTGAGAGAGGGTCATCCTTCTCTCTCCCCTCACCCCCATATAAAGAACCCTTTCTCCCATCTCCCTCCCATTTATACATACACTCGGGGCAGCCTGATTTCGACAGAGGGGATTAACCCTTTCTCCCACTCCCCTCCCATTTATACATACACTCGGGGCAGCCTGATCCCGACAGAGGGGGTTAACCCTTTCTCCCATCTCCCTCCCATTTATACATACACTCGGGGCAGCCTGATCCCGACAGAGGGGATTAACCCTTTCTCCCATCTCTCTCTCATTTATACATACACTCGGGGCAGCCTGATCCCGACAGAGGGGATTAACCCTTTCTCCCACTCCCCTCCCATTTATACATACACTCGGGGCAGCCTGATCCCGACAGAGAGGATTAATCCTTTCTCCCATCTCCCTCCCATTTATACATACACTCGGGGCAGCCTGATCCCGACAGAGGGGATTAACCCTTTCTCCCAAATTCCCTCCCATTTATACATACACTCGGGGCAGCCTGATCCCGACAGAGAGGATTAATCCTTTCTCCCATCTCCCTCCCATTTATACATACACTCGGGGCAGCCTGATCCCGACAGAGGGGATTAACCCTTTCTCCCAAATCCCCTCCCATTTATACATACACTCGGGCAGCCTGATCCCGACAGAGGATTAACCCTTTCGCCCATCTCCCTCCCATTTATACATACACTCGGGGCAGCCTGATCCCGACAGAGGGGATTAACCCTTTCTCCCAAATCCCCTCCCATTTATACATGCACTCGGGCAGCCTGATCCCGACAGAGGATTAACCCTTTCTCCCACTCCCCTCCCATTTATACATACACTCGGGGCAGCCCGAACCCGACAGAGAGGATTAACCCTTTCTCGCACTACCCTCCCATTTATACATAGACATAGAAACATAGAAAATAGGTGCAGGAGTAGGCCATTCAGCCCTTCTAGCCTGCACTGCCATTCAATGAGTTCATGGCTGAACATGCAACTTCAGTATCCCCTTCCTGCTTTTTCGCCATACCCCTTGATCCCCCGAGTAGTAAGGACTTCATCTAATTCCCTTTTGAACATACACTCGGGGTAGCCTGATCCCGACAGAGGGGATTAACCCTTTCTCCCACTCCCATTTATAGACAGCGGGCAGCCTAATCCCAAGAGAGGGGATTAAACCATTTCTCCCATACCCCTTCCATATACAGACATATCCCAGTGGAGATTATTCCCTTCCTGCCCTCAACCCATTTACAGTTAAGACACTGGGCAGCCCGACCCTAGCAGAGGTTAACCCCTCCCTCCCAAGAACCACAGGTGACATGAGGAACTACCCCGTTTTACACAACGAGGGGTTAGGATTTACAATGCGCTGCCTGATTCAAGAGCAGCCTTCAAAAGGGAATTGCAGGATACACAATTGCAGGGAATATGGGGAAAGAAGAAATGAGGGAAGTGGGATCGCACTTCGAAAGAGCCAGCGCAGACGCAATGGGCCAAATGGCCACCTTCTGTGCTACACTACTCTATGACTATGATTCCTCCCATTTACAGACACCGACAGATTAACCCTTTCCTGTCCTCCACTCATTTACAGCTAAGGTTGCTTTTGACTCCAGTTTGCAGAATCCATGGCCAACCTATAAAATAACCCCTCCAAGGTGAAGAAAACATGGACATTGTTCAACGTAGTTTAGTGAATACAGTCACAGAGGTTGGTGAGGGCAGACTGTATTGGAAGTAAAGCAGGAGGAGAAAGTGTGGGCGAGAGAAATCAAGTAGAGGTTGTTTGTGTTTATTTACAGGGTTTTAACATAGTTAATCAGGGTAATGTGCTTCCGACCAACTCTCAAACAGTTTCAGGCGTGATGGAGGCCACTCGGCCCACGGAGCCAGTGGCTGCTCTTTACTGGAGCTATCCAATTAGTCCCACTCCCCTGCTCTTTCTCCATAATCCTGCAAATTTTTCCTTTTCACGTATTTATCCAACTCCCTTTTGAAAGCTACTATTGAATCTGTTTCCACCGCCCTTTCAGGCAGTGCGTTCCAGATCACAACTCGCTGCGTAAAAACACTCCTCTCCCGTCTGGTTCCTTCACCAATGACCTTAAATCTGTGTCCTCTGGTTATTAATCCACCCACCACTGGAAACAGTTGCTCCTTGTTTACTCCATCAAAACCCCTCTTCGTTTTGAAAACCTCGAGTAAATTTTCCCTTAAAAGCCTCCTGAGGACATAGCAGGCACTAAACACACCCAAATTCTTTCTATTCCTTTCTCCGTGAGGTTCTCCCTTGAACCTTCTCAAGACTGAAGAGATTTCTCTTGATCTGTCCTCATCATACTTTAGACTTAGTTACTCACTCCCTTGTTGCTCTTCTCTGCAGCCTCGCCAATATCAGCCTTGCATTGCCCCTTCTGGAGTGCGGTGGTCGAACGCCATTGCCCTGACAGGACTAGAATACGAGGGGTTCGAGGTTGTGCTACAGCCAAACAAAGCCCGAGCTAGATCAGACTTGAGCTCAGGTTTGGGCTCCATACTTTAGGAAACATAGAAAATAGGTGCAGGAGTAGGCCATTCGGCCCTTCGAGCCTGCACCACCATTCAATAAGATCATGGCTGATCATTCACCTCAGTACCCCTTTCCTGACCGTATCTTCCATTGCTTGGCCTGGAGCAGGAGGAGGGAGTTCGGCTACAGTGGGTACACTTGTCCTCACAGCCAACCAAGTCCAGGTGAATGGTAACACCCTTGCTGCGTATTAACTAGGGGCCTTAACAAATTCAGGAAAACCCAGTGCATCTTTACAGATCGCTTGTAACTGACCAGATCTTGATTAACCCGATGGCGACAATGCATACAAGAGCGTAAGCACTGCCAAGCATCGGCCAGTAACGGGGGAAGGGCATCTTGGCCTTGGAGGGATTGCAACGTAGGTTTACCAGAATGATACACGGACTCCAAGGGTTAAATTACGAGGAGAGATTACATAAACTAGGATTCCCTGGAATTTAGACGGTTACGGGGGGGGGGATCTGATCTACGTTTTCAGGATATTAAGGGGAACAGATAGAGTGGATAGAGAGAAACTATTTTCGCTGGTTGAGGAGTCTAGGACGAGGGGGACTTAGAGCCAGACCTTTCAGGAGTGAAATTAGGAAACACTTCTACACACAAAGGGTGATAGAAGTTTGGAACTCTCTTCTGCAAATGGCAATTGATGCTCGATCAATTGTTAATTGGAGATTGATAGACTTGGATTTTCCGGTCCTTTGCGCTCGGTGTTTCGCCCCGGAACGGCGTAAAAGGCGGCGTTCAGGTCTCCTGCGCCCTGTCGCTATCCTCGGGTCGGGTTTTGCGGTGGCGCTAAGCCGCACCGCCGGGAAGTGCTGTGTCGGGTATACAACGCCTCCGGTTGCGACACCTGCAGTAGTTTGGACTTTTGCCCGATCCGTCCACCAGGAAGTGGGCCTGCAATGACCGCCTGGGAAATCAGAGCGGTCCGGCATAGCCAGCGGTGCAGGGGAGG
Organism: Pristiophorus japonicus; assembly: GCF_044704955.1. Taxonomy (NCBI): domain Eukaryota; kingdom Metazoa; phylum Chordata; class Chondrichthyes; family Pristiophoridae; genus Pristiophorus; species Pristiophorus japonicus. Next base: position 42,441,552 of record NC_091995.1, on the reverse strand, counting down.
GTAAAGTTCTCCCAAGGTGAGTGCGAGCGGTTTTAATTTTTTCAGCGATTTGTGTTGCGGTGGTGTGGGGATGTTTTTTTTTTAAAAAGGTTCCCACCCCTCCCCAGGCCCCTGTCGGAGCGCACACGGCTCGGCCGTTTAGTTTGCGAGTTTCCCAGCCTTGCACTACGAGGGGTGTACAACACCTCCCCTGACGCTGCGCCTCCTGACACAGGGCCCCGATGGTGAAAATTCCTTACCAAAACGTAGACTATTAGCAGCCGGCAACTTTCCCGCCCCCTCCTCCGTTTTTGCCCCAAAAACAGAAAAGCCTAAAATCCAGGCCATAGATTTTTTGTTAACCAAAGGCATTAAGGAATTATAAAACGGCAGATATCTGGAGTTAGGTCACAGATCAACCACGCTCTCTCAATGGCAGAGCAGGCTGGAGGGGCTGAATGGCTGCCTCCTGTTCCTATGTTGCTCGAGGTCAGACAGGTGCATCATAATGCCCTCGGTAAAGCACTCCACTGCTCTGGCCGTGTCCCACCAGCCCGCCTGCTGCTTCAGTTGCTTCCTCTCCCCCCCAGTCCCAAGTTGACTCCATGCCCTTCGGTTGCTGCACGGAAGCCACTAATACCCAGCGGTGAGCCTGTGAAACAGGGGAGTCCAGTCTTCACTTGGACAATCTCCCCACAGTTACACATTGTGGCCATCCAACGTGGGATGGAGCTGCACATGGCTTGGTGCTTACAGGTCATCATCAACCTGCATTTATATAGCGCCTTTAGGCATCAGTCATGGCTCAGTGGGCAGCACTCTCGCCCCAGTCGGAGGGGAGGGGAGGGGAGGGGAGGGGAGGGGAGGGGAGGGGAGGGGAGGGGAGGGGAGGGGAAGGGAGGTGTTCAAGTCTCACTCCAGCGACTTGAGCCAATAATCGAGGCTGAAAGTACAGTGCTGAGGGAGCGCTGCACTGTCAGCGGTGCCGTCTTTCGGATGCGAGGTTAAACCGAGGCCCCATCTGCTCTCAAGTGGACGTAAAAGATCCAACGGTACTATTTTGAAAAGTAGCAGGGGAGTTATCCCCGGTGTCCGGGTCAATACTTATCCTTCAAACAACAACATAACAAACACACATTACCTGGTCATTATCACAGTGCTGTTTGTGGGAGCTTGCTGTGCGCAAATTGGCTGCCGCGTTTCCTACAATATAACAGTGACTTCAAAGGTAATTCATTGACTTTAAAGCATTTTGGAACGTCATAAGGTCGTGAAAGGCGCTATATAAATGCAAGTCTTTTTTTAAATGTAGTAAAACGTTCCAAGGTTCTTCGCGGGAGCGTTATCAAACAAAATTTGACACTGAGCCACATAAGGAGACATTAGGACAGGTGACCAAAAGTTTGGTCGAAGAGGTAGGTCTTATGGAGCGTCATCAAGGTGGAAAGAGAGGTAAAGAGGTTGAGGGAGGGAATTCCAGAGCTTAGGGTCTAGGCAGCTAAAGGCATGGCCTCCAATGAGGTATTGGAAATCGGGCAGCTCAAGAGGCCAGAACTGGAGGATTGTAGAGATCTCGGAAGGTTGCAGGAGATTATGCAGATGGGGAGGGACAAGGCCGTTGAGGGATTGTTACACAAGGATGAGATCAGACCGGCTCCATCTTACATCAGGCAACTTTAATCGTTCCCCAGGCTGCAGGTTATTTGGAAGGGCCAAGCCTGGACCGCCCCCTTGGTGCTCAGAAGACTTCTCTCCACTCCCCCACAATCCCCATTTCCCTCCCTACCCTAGGGCCCCCTGCTCCATCCCCCAACCCCGGAGCCCCCACACAACCCCGCTCCACCCCGGGGGTGCCCCCGCCCCGACCCAACCCCCAACCCTGGGCCCCCCTCCCTAACACACACTCCTAGTCCCCCCGCGCACCCCCCCCCACACACACCCCGGGACCCCGCGCTCCCCCTCCCCCACACACACCCCGGGACCCCGCGCTTCCCCTCCCCCACACCCCGAGTCCCCCCTCCCCCCGCTCCCCCACACCCCCCCCGCTCCCCCTCCCCCACACACACCCCCCCCCCTCCCCCACACACACCCCCCGCGCTCCCCCTCCCCCACACGACACCCCCCCCTCCGAGTCCCCCGCGCTCCCCCTCCCCCACACACACACACCCCCAACCCCGGGGCCCCGCTCCCCCACACACCCCGGGGGGCCCCGCTCCCTCCCCCCGGGCTCCCCCCCCCACTCACACCCCAGGGCCCCCCCCCCACACTCCGGGGGCCCCCTGCACCCCCCCTCACCCCAACCCCAGGGCCTCCCCACTCCCCCACACCTCGGTGCCCCCTGCTCCCGGCTGGTGGCCAATGAAGTGGGCAGCACTGGTCTATCATCGGCAAGTGGCTGGGCGTGCAGCAGGAGGTTTATCAGGGCTTTGCTTCAGTTGGTCAACGTCCAGCAGCCACATCCCTGCACACACATGGGTCCATCGAAAGCTTGGCTCTTGCCAGACTGTGACCTCCAGGGTCAGGTCACTGGGCTGTGCGCCTGCAAGGATAGCTTGTGCACTTCATACCAGACAAGCAGAACCACCCTCCGTGCTTCGGTCTGAAGACGCAAACCACGGTGATCAGTTGGTGCAATGGATGAGTGCAGCTCCTACTAAAGTCAGCTCGACACCATCCAGGACAGAGCAACCCGCTTGATCAGCCACCTTCAACATTCACTCCCTCCACCACTGGCGCACCGTGGCTATAGTGTGTACCATCTACAAGATGCACTGCAGCAACTCACCAAGGCTTCTTCGGCAGCACCTCCCAAACCCGCGACCTCTACCACCTAGAAGGACAAGGGCAGCAGACACATGGGAACACCACCACCTCCACATTCCCCACCATCCTGACTTGGAAATATATCGGCCGTTCCTTCATCGTCATTGGGTCACAATCCTGGAACTCCCTCCCGGACAGCACTGTGGGAGCACCGTCACCATACGGACTGCAGCGGTTCAAGACGGCGGCTCACCACCATCTTCTCAAGGGCAATTAGAGATGGGCAATAAATGCCGGCCTTGCCAGCGACACCCACAACCCGCGAATGAATAAAGAAAAGACACACCAGAGAAGCAAATAATCGACTCCCGTTGAGCCAACACTGAAGGTTTGCAGCACACTGGTTTGCTGGTGGAGTTAAAATGTTTTTTTTATGGGTTTGGTAGCAAAATACAAGTCAAAAAACATCACAATGTTGATATTTCGTTAAACATGCTGCAAATATACTTTGGGCCTCAGCCAATCGAAGCTACCAACAAGCCTGCAAACAGCTAATCCAACAGTTTGATGGAATGGGTCTTTAAAGGAAAAGCAAGCCCATTTCTCCTTTGTTCTATAGAGAACAAGAGACCCTGTTTCCACAGTCACTGGCCAGAGTTCCCGAACTGCTGGATTTGTCCAGTCGCTCTCTGGATGTGTCACTTTGACAAACACCATCAGATGTGGGAGGTTACTCTTGAGGACAGGAACTTGACTCATTGCAAGCAGCCAGTGTGACCATCCCACACCTCTGGGATCAGGTACAGCACGGGTTAGATACAGAGTAAAGCTCCCTCTACACTGTCCCATCAAACACGCCCAGGGCAGGTACAGCACGGGTTAGATACAGAGTAAAGCTCCCTCTACACTGTCCCATCAAACACTCCCAGGGCAGGTATAGCATGGGTTAGATACAGAGTAAAGCTCCCTCTACACTGTCCCATCAAACACTCCCAGGGCAGGTACAGCACGGGTTAGATACAGAGTAAAGCTCCCTCTACACTGTCCCATCAAACACTCTCAGGGCTGGTACAGCATGGGTTAGATAGAGTAAAGCTCCCTCTACACTGTCCCATCAAACACTCCCAGGGCAGGTACAGCACGGGTTAGATACAGAGTAAAGCTCCCTCTACACTGTCCCATCAAACACTCCCAGGGCTGGTACAGCATGTGTTAGATACAGAGTAAATCTCCCTCTACACTGTCCAATCAAACACTCCCAGGGCAGGTACAGCACGGGTTAGATACAGAGTAAATCTCCCTCTACACTGTCCAATCAAACACTCCCAGGGCAGGTACAGCATGGGTTAGATACAGGGCTGTCTGCCCACAGCCCACTCGTGAAATGGACTAGTCCTGTTCCTTGTGAACCCCTCACACCACATGTCTGTCGCAGTGCTGTGGATTTGAACCTAGGCGCCAGAGGCTAAATTATGCAGAAAGCCGCAGGTTCTAAGTACTATCAGCACTTACCGCTAAAACATACAGGTAGCTTTGTATTAATCACTTAATTTAATAATCACCCCGCCAGTTCGTGTGTCTCCACAGCGTGAGCTAAGCAGGGCTCGGTTTGAGTAAATAAAAGGATGGTCTCTGGATCTGTACGCGTGTGAGCGAGTTCAAGGTAAATCGGAGAAAGGGGTGGCGAAGGGGTTAGCGAGAGCAGTGCGATCGGAGCTCATCAATCGTCAATTCCCCAGATATAACGGATGGCGACATGTCTGTCCGGATCTCGGAGAGGGGGCCCCCTCTTCCCCCCCCTCCCCAAGGAGTCTCTCCACCATCGCTCTGTTCCTCCCCCCACCACCCCCGCCCCCCCGCAGCGTCCTCGTTGAGTCGCCATGGTCACCGGCTGCCCGACGCCGCCTTTTCAAGATGGCAGAAGCAGCGAGAGCGAGAGACGTCAATCCCGCTCTCGGGAGTTCGCCGAGAGTGCGCGCAGACGAGGCCAAAGGTCAAGACGACAATCGATGATACGTCTGGGAGGAAGGGCGTCTGGTCTGGTTTCCAGCCAGGGCCTCCCCCGGGGCGTTGTCCCGTTTGGCTCCGTCCGTCGTTCAGCGCCCCCGCCCTCCCCCCCCCCGCCTCAGGACAGCTGGTGCGGGGCCTCCAGCATCTCCATGAGGAAGGTGTCGATGGGGGTGTCTCCAATCAGCTTGAAGAAGAAGAGGTGCTCCAGGCACTTGAGTCCGATGGAGCGCAGGGCAGGCAGACGCAGGAGGAGCTTGGCAAACCTGCAAAAGGGGGCGGGGGGGGGAGGGGAGACACGAGGCACAACAAAGGTCAAGGTCGGCACTTTAAGTGGCTCTGCACACTCGCAGCCTGCAATCCCACGCCCCAGCCACCTCTTCACTGCTTACAGACCCACCGCCGTCTCGTAACCCACTAATAACTGCAGCCCCACCCCCCCACGAGAAACCCCCCCTCCTCCCCATTTTATCGCTCCCTTAGCCCCATCTACCACAGTGAAGCCCGCCACAGCTGAACATCAGTTGCCGAGGCTGTCTGGTGAATGTGGGGCCCCCATGGTTTAAGATAATATGGTAGCATAGTGGTTATGTTACTGGGCCTGGACTAATAATTCAGAGACCGGAGTTCAAATCCCACCATGGGGGCAGCTGGGGAATTTAAATTCAGTTAATTAAATAAATCTGGAATTAAAAAGTTAGTGTCAGTAATGGTGACCATGAAACTATTGGATTGTTGTGTGCACTTATGTTCTTAAGGGAGGGAAATCTGCCGTCGTTACCCGGTCTGGCCTACATGTGACTCCAGACCCACAGCAATGTGGTTGATTCTTAACTACCCTCTGGCCCAGCAAGCCACTCAGTTGCACCAAACCGCTACAAGAAACTACAAGACCTTTAATACATAGACTGCAGCGACTCAAGGAGGTGGCTCATCACCACCTTCTCGATGGGCAATAAATGCTGGCCTTGCCAGCGACGCCCACATTCCGTGAATGAATTTTTTAATAAAAGGGTGCGCGAGGAGGCCCTTGAATGGGTGACCCCAGTAGGGGTCCAGCACCACCAGGAGAAGGGGAGATGGGGGGAGTCGAAGGCTGCAGGAGCACACAGCCCAAGCAGCACCCTGTTGCTGGAGTAACTCTCACTCACCTGCCCAGCTGGTCCGGGTACTTCTGTTTGCAGTACGACTCGAGCGAAGCGTAAACCTTCTCCCGGAGAATCTCTACCTCCGCTGGGTTCGACAGCCCCTTCGCGTCTGCGTGACACAAGGACGGTGCGGTTAGGAAGGTACAGCGCCACTCTTCCCATCAACTTTTAATGCAGGTGGCTATTTGCACCTCCCTGCATTGGTTCAAACTCCCCGATTCCATCCCTGGCCTGCACCAACTTAAAGCATCCCAGTCTGGAATCACAACTGGCTCGTGTCTCAGGCTGAACAGCGGGAAGTGCGTGAGCGCACCAAGTCCCGTTCATAAGAACATAAGAATTAGGAGCAGGAGTCGGCCATTTGGCCCCTCAAGCCTGCTCCGCCATGCAATACAATCATGGCTGATCTTCTACCAAACTGGTAGCAATGCGGTGGAGGAGTATTTCCTGGAGTGTATTAGGGATGGTTTTCTAGACCAATATGTCGAGGAACGAACTAAAGAGCTGGCCATCCTAGACTGGGTGATGTGTAATGAGAAAGGACTAATTAGCAATCTTGTTGTGCGAGGCCCCTTGGGGAAGAGTGACCGTAATATGGTAGAATTCTTTATTAAGATGGTGAGTGACACAGTTAATTCAGAGACTAGGTAACTTCGATGGTATGAGACGTGAATTGGCTAGAATAGACTGGTGAGTGATACTTAAAAGGGTTGACGGTGGGATAGGCAATGGCAAACATTTATAGATCACATGGATGAACTTCAACAATTGTACATCCCTGTCTGGAGTAAAAATAAAACGGGGATGGTGGCTCAACCGTGGCTAACAAGGGAAGTTAAGGATAGTGTTAAATGCAAATGAAGAGGCATATAAATTGGCCAGAAAAAGCAGCAAACCTGAGGACTGGGAGAATTTTGTAATACAGCAGAGGAGGACAAAAGGTTTAATTAGGAGGGGAAGATAGAGTATGAGAGGAAGCTTGCTGGAACATTAAAAACTGACTGCAAAAGCTTCTATAGATATGTGAAGAGAAAAAGATTAGTGAAAACGAATGTAGGTCCCTTGCAGTCGGATTCAGGTGAATTTATAATGGGGAACAAAGAAATGGCGGACCAGTTAAACAAATACTTTGGTTCTGTCTTCACGAAGGAAGACACAAATAACCTTCCGGAAATACTAGGGGACCCAGGGTCTAGTGGGAAAGAGGAACTGAAGGAAATCCTTATTAGGCGGGAAGTTGTGTTAGGGAAATTGATGGGATTGAAGGCCGATAAATCCCCAGGGCCTGATAGTCTGCATCCCAGAGTACTTAAGGAAGTAGCCCTAGAAATAGTGGATGCATTGGTGATCATTTTCCAACAGTCTATCGACTCTGAATCGGTTCCTATGGACTGGAGGGTAGCTAATGTAACACCACTTTTTAAGAAAGGAGGGAGAGAGAAAACGGGTAATTATAGATGGTTAAGCCTGACATCAGTAATGGGGAAAATGTTGGAATCAATTATTAAAGATGAAATAGCAGCACATTTGGAAAGCAGCGACAGGATCGGTCCAAGTCACCATGGATTTATGAAACATAGAAAATAGGTGCAGGAGTAGGCCATTCGGCCCTTCGAGCCTGCACCGCCATTCAATGAGTTCATGGCTGAACATGCAACTTCAGTACCCCATTCCTGCTTTCTCGCCATACCCCTTGATCCCCACAGTAGTAAGGACTACATCTAACTCCTTTTTGAATATATTTAGTCAATTGGCCTCAACAACTTTCTGCGGTAGAGAATTCCACAGGTTCACCACTCTCTGGGTGAAGAAGTTTCTACTCATCTCGGTCCTAAATGGCTTACTCCTTATCCTTAGACTGTGACCCCTGGTTCTGGACTTCCCCAACATTGGGAACATTCTTCCTGTATCTAACCTGTCTAAACCCATCAGAATTTAAAATGTTTCTATGAGATCCCCTCTCATTCTTCTGAACTCCAGTGAATACAAGCCCAGTTGATCCAGTCTTTCTTGATTTGTCAGTCCCGCCATTCCGGGAATCAGTCTGGTGAACCTTCGCTGCACTCCCTCAATAGCAAGAAAGGGAAATCCTGCTTGACAAATCTTCTAGAATTTTTTGAGGATATAACTGGTAGAGTGGACAAGGGATGTGGTGTATTTGGACTTTCAAAAGGCTTTTGACAAGGTCCCACACAAGAGATTGGTGTGCAAAATTAAAGCACATGGTATTGGGGGTAATGTACTGACGTGTATAGAGAATTGGTTGGCAGACAGGAAGCAGAGTCGGGATAAACGGGTCCTTTTCAGAATGGCAGGCAGTGACTAGTGGATTGCCGCAGGGCTCAGTGCTGGGACCCCAGCTATTTACAATATACATCAATGATTTGGATGAGGGAATTGAGTGTAATATTTCCATGTTTGCAGATGACACTAAGCTGGGTGCCGGTGTGAGCTGTGAGGAGGACGCCAAGAGGCTGCAGGGTGACTTGGACAGGTTAGGTGAGTGGGCAAACGCGTGGCAGATGCAGTATAATGTAGATAAATGTGAGGTTATCCACTTTGGGGGCAAAAACACGAAGGCAGAATATTATCTGAATGGTGGCAGATTAGGAAAAGGGGAGGTGCAACGAGACCTGGGTGTCATAGTACATCAGTCATTGAAAGTTGGCATACAGGTACAGCAGGCGGTGAAAAAAGCAAATGATATGTTGGCCTTCATAGCTAGGGGATTTGAGTATAGGAGCAGGGAGGTCTTACTGCAGTTGTACAGGGCCTTAGTGAGGCCTCACCTGGAATATTGTGTTCAGTTTTGGACTCCTAATCTAAGGAAGGACGTTCTTGCTATTGAGGGAGTGCAGCGAAGGTTCACCAGACTGATTCCCAGGATGGCAGGACTGACATATGAGGAGAGACTGGATCGACTGGGCCTGTATTCACTGGAGTTTAGAAGGAGCAGGGATCTCATAGAAACATATAAAATTCTGATGGGACTGGACAGGTTAGATGCAGGAAGAATGTTCCCGATGTTGTGGAAGTCCAGAACCAGGGGTCACAGTCTTAGGATAAGGGGTAGGCCATTTAGGACTGAGATGAGGAGAAACTTCTTCACTCAGAGTTGTTAACATGTGGAATTCCTACCGCAGAGTGTTGTTGATGCCAGTTCATTGGATATATTCAAGAGGGAGTTAGATTATGGCCCTTACGGCTAAAGGGATCAAGGGGTATGGAGAGAAAGCAGGAAAGGGGTACAGAGGTGACTGATCAGCCATGATCTTATTGAATGGTGGTGCAGGTTCGAAGGGCTGAATGGCCTACTCCTGCACCTATTTTCTATGTTTCTATGTTACCTCAACTCCACTTTCCTGCACTGTCCCCATATCCCTTGATAACCTTAATATTCAATAATCTATCGATCTCTGTCTTGAATATACTCAGAGCCTCCACAGCCCTCTGGGGCAGTGAATTCCAAAGATTTACCACCCTCCGAGTGAAGAAGATTCTCCTCATCTCAGTCCGAAATGGCCGATCCCTTATTCTGAGACTGTGACCCCTGGTTAAAGACCCCTCAGACTGAGGAAACATCCTCTCTGCATCTACTCAGGAATTATGCGCTTCAATGAGATCACCTCTCTTTCTTCGAAACTATCGAGAATATAGACCGAGTCTATTCAATCTCTCCTCACAGGACAATCCCGCATCCCAGGAATCAGTCTGCTGAACCTTCGTTGCACTCCCTCCATGGCAAGTATATCCTTCCTTTGGTAAGGAAACCAAAACTGTACACAACACTCCAGGTGCGGTCTCACTATGGCCCTATATAATTGCAGAAATATATGTTACTCTTAAGACTCAAATCCTCTTGTAATAAATGCCAACATACCATTTACTTTCTTAATTGCTTGCTGTACCTGCATGTTAACTTTCACTTATTTGTGTACAAGGACACCCAGGTCCCTCTGAACACCAACATTTCCCAATCTCTCACCATCTAAAAAATACTCTGCTTTTCTGTTTTTCCTCCAAAGTGGTCAAAGAGGTAGGTTTTAAACAGCATCTTAATGGAGGAAAGTGGCGGAGAGGTTTAGGGAGGGAATTCCAGACTTCACTCATCACTCCTGTGCTCGTTGACCTAGTTGCTCCCTGTCCGGCAACATCTTGATTTTAAAATTCTCACCCTTGATTTCAAAACCGTCGAGGGCCTTGCCCCTCCCTATCTCTGTCACCTCCTCCAGCCCTACGACCCTCCGAGATTTCTGCACTCCTCCAATCCTGGCCTCTTGCGCGTCTCCCGATTTTCTTCACTCCACCATTGGCAGCCGTGGCTTCAGCAGTCTGGGCCCCAAGCGCTGGAAATCCCTCCCTAAACCTCTCGGCCTCTCTTTCCTCCATTAGGATGCTGCTTAAAACCTACCTCTTGGACCAAGCCTTTGGTCATCTATCCTCAATACTCATGTGGTACAGTGTCAAATTTTGCCTGACTATGCTCCTGTGAAGTAACTTGGCATGTTTTACAATGTTAAAGGCGCCATATCAATGCAAATTGTTGTGCTGGTGTTTGTATACTGGGCGAGTACAGCAGGAGTATCAGCTGTGATAGCCGTGGCAGTCGGTCTGCCCACTCACTGTTCATGGACAAATCAACCCAACAACACGCACACAACAGGGCAGTGAGACTGACACCAACAACAGTCTGCAAGGGTAAAACATAAAGGTCAGACACACCCCGGGGACAGACAGACTGAGGTCAGACACACCCCGGGACAGACAGACTGAGGTCAGACACACCCCGGGGACAGACAGACTGAGGTCAGACACACCCCGGGGACAGACAGACTGAGGTCAGACACACCCCGGGGACAGACAGACTGAGGTCAGACACACCCCGGGACAGACAGACTGAGGTCAGACACACCCCCGGGACAGACAGACAGATGTCAGACACACCCCGGGACAGACAGACTGAGGTCAGACACACCCCGGGGACAGACAGAGGACAGACACACCCCGGGGACAGACAGACAGAGGACAGACACACCCCGGGGACAGACAACTGAGGTCAGACACACCCCCGGGACAGACAGAGGACAGACACACCCCGGGGACAGACAGACTGAGGACAGACACAACCCGGGGACAGACAGACTGAGGTCAGACACACCCCGGGGACAGACAGACAGACTGAGGTCAGACACACCCCGGGGACAGACAGACTGAGGTCAGACACACCCCGGGGACAGACAGACTGAGGTCAGACACACCCCGGGACAGACAGACTGAGGTCAGACACACCCCGGGGACAGACAGAGGACAGACACACCCCGGGGACAGACAGACTGAGGTCAGACACACCCCGGGGACAGACAGACAGACTGAGGTCAGACACACCCCGGGGACAAACTGAGGTCAGACACACCCCCGGGACAGACAGACTGAGGTCAGACACACCCCAGGGACAGACAGACAGAGGTCAGACACACCCCGGGGACAGACAGACTGAGGTCAGACACACCCCGGGGACAGACAGACTGAGGTCAGACACACCCCAGGGACAGACAGACTGAAGTCAGAAACACCCAAGGGACAGACAGACTGAAGTCAGAAACACCCCGGGACAGACAGACTGAGGTCAGACACACCCCGGGACAGACAGACTGAGGTCAGACACACCCCGGGGACAGACAGACATACTGAGGTCAGACACACCCCGGGGACAGACAGACAGACTGAGGTCAGACACACCCCGGGACAGACAGACTGAGGTCAGACACACCCCGGGACAGACAGACAGACAGACTGAGGTCAGACACACCCCGGGGACAGACAGACTGAGGTCAGACACACCCCGGGACAGACAGACAGACTGAGGTCAGACACACCCCAGGGACAGACAGAATGAGGTCAGACACACCCCAGGGACAGACAGAATGAGGTCAGAAACACCCCGGGGACAGACACACCCCGGGACAGACAGACTGAGGTCAGACACACCCCGGGGACAGACAGACTGAGGTCAGACACACCCCGGGGACAGACAGACAGACTGAGGTCAAACACAGCCCGGGGACAGACATACAGATTGAGGTCAGACACACCCCGGGACAGACAAACTGAGGTCAGACACACCCCGGGGACAGACAGGCAGAGGTCAGACACACCCCGGGATAGACAGGCAGAGGTCAGACACACCCCGGGACAGACAGGCAGAGGTCAGACACACCCCGGGACAGATAGACTGACACACACACCCCGGGATCAGACAGACTGAGGTCAGACACACCCCGGTACAGACAGACACACACCCCCGGGACAGACAAACTGACTGACAAACTCCGAGATGCTCAGATGTGATTCCGCAGCCTCTGCCTGAACTGATAGGTGATCCAACACTTAGTGACAGAGACAGAGATCCGTGCTCATTACTCTGCTCGCTGCCTGATCTAGCCCTACCTCCCACCATCAGAGATCACGGTCTGTCACTCTCACTGCCTACCCGACCTCAACTCGCATCAATGTCCTTTCATTTTGTTGTAAGGTACATGGTCCCTTTAAGGGGCTGCGCGGCCCAGTCAAAATACCGTGCATGCACGCTTCTTCCTACTGATACGCCGGCTGCGGGGGAGCTGCCGAGTGTAGCGGGGGGGGGGGGGGGGGGGGAGAAGTGTTGCGATCCTTTCCAATTGTTCGGTGGCGGATGGGGGGGGGGATTACACGTACCTGGATTGAAGAGGATGATCGCTCGAAGGCAACCCAGCTCCGTCTTGTCCATCTGCATGTCCCGCATCTTGGATACCAACTCAGTCAGAACCCTGGGAGACGAAGAGAGTTTGGGAAATATCTCAGGTTATAATCGTAAGAGATGGACCCATTGATCAGGAGGTCATTGTGCACCGGCTCCACTAACCCAACTCTGGGGACCCACAGCCCATCGCCAACGGTAAGTCACACCCATGTTCAAAGTGCAGAGAGCTTTTTGTCCTCAGAATGATGGAAGTGAGGGCCTGGGAATGACACTCACCACTATTTCAGGTACCTCGTGTCAACATTCAGTTCCCACGGGTTAGATACAGAGTAAAGCTCTGTCTATATTACCTCCACAAAAATGTGCTTTAACTTCAACCTTAGTTAAGCTGCCTCTTATTCCATCAGCACGCCGTTTAACACATCCCATACTAGGCAATGTATCACTGTAACCTCTGAGATTGGTAATTTAATGACAAGTTATGGATAGTCTGGCTGTGTGTTCAGAGTGTTGAAACCCATTCAGTGTAAGACCCCTACAGCAAACAGACACAGATTTACCATTCCTTCAGTCCAAGATGCATTTCAATGCAGGTCCCAGGGGTGAAAGGACAGTACGTGACCCACTGCAGCGCTCAGTCCCAGAGGTGAAAGGTCAGTGTCTGACCCATTGCACCGCCCAGTCCCAGAGGTGAAAGGTCATCATCTGACCCACTGCAGCACCCAGTCCGAGGTGAAAGGTCACCATCTGACCCACTGCAGCACCCAGTCCCAGAGGTGAAAGGTCACCATCTGACCCACTGCCAGAGATGAAAGGTCAAACTCTGACCCACTGCACTGCCCAGACCCAGAGGTGAAAGGTCACCATCTGACCCATTGCCTCCTGCGAGCGCCTTGCACTGTCCCACCTAGGACCCGATGGTTCCAGCGCCGCGCTCCACGTCCCACCTGTCGAAGATGGCTCCGACCCCGGCGCTGTGTGCACTGTTGCGGTGCACATGGAGTCCAGTGGCGAGCAGGATTCCATCCTTCACTGTTATCGATCGGTGCGAGAACGAGGCGATCAGGAGTTCGTTCCAGCCTGAAAGGACACAACAAGACATGGCGTCAACAGGCACCCAGATACCAAGGGGGAAGACGACATAGGGACAGGACTTCAAGGAGGGAGTGCTGCACTGTCAGAGATGCCGTCAGATGTTAAACCTATTCTCTCAGGTGGACATAAAAGACGTAAACCAGACTGCCAACTCGAACAGAACAGCGAAGCGGCTAAAGACCTTCACATCTGCCAGCAGCGGAGGGGAGCAATGCCGAGAAGAACGTGCATTTATATAGCGCCTTTCGCAATGTCCCAAAGCTATTCACAGCTAATGAAGTACTTTGGAGTGGAGCCACTGTTGTAATGTAGGAAAGGCGGCAGCCAATTTACGCACAGCAAGCTCCCACACACAGCAATGTGATAATAACCAGATAATCTGTTTTTGTGATGTTGATTGAGGGATAAATATTGGCCAGGACACCGGGGATAACTCCCCCTGCTCTTCTTCGAAATAGTGCCGTGGGATCTTTTACATCAACCTGAGGGGGCAGATGGGGCCTCGGTTTGACGTCTCACTCCCTCAGCACCGCACTGGGAGTGCCAGCCTAGATTTATGTGCTCAAGTCCCTGGAGTGGGACTTGAACCCACAACCTTCTGACTCAGAGGCGAGTGTGCTGCCCACTGAGCCACAGCTGACACTTGGCTCCATCAGTTGGACTTCTCCACACGGACTGCAGCGGTTCAAGGCGGCGGCCCAACACCACCTGCTCACGGGTCAACCCAGGGACGGGCAATAAATGCTGGTCTTGCCAGCGATACCAGCCTCCGAAGAATGAATAAAAGAACAATTCACTCCAGGGGCTCGACACAGCGGACACCATCACCACCATCACCGACTTCGATATTTCTACCTTCCGACAAGCTGCAGTCTTTCGAAATCTACGTGTGGAGTTACTCACTCTCTGCATCTCCTCTCATCAATGCCCTCGCAGCACTGTGACTTGAGGATTCACCTGCAGTTCTCAGCAGGACAACGAATTACTGCTTCAATACGAACACCTCACAGGAGAGCGCGGGACGTGAGCCGGCCGCACTGGCGGGGTCGGGGCTGAAGTCAATTCTGTTGTCTCTCCTCCCCAATCCCACTGCCCCTCAGCAAACCCCCCCCCGGCCCCCTCACCTGCTCGCAGCAGGATGACCTGATCGTCCAGCGGGAGGTCGGAGAAATGCGGGATCCGTTTTGCCCACTCCACCAGCGTGAAGAGTTGCTTGTCCGCAGCCTGGCAGATGTTGGTCACTGGGTCGTTGGGCTGCCGGAGGAGGAAAAAGATACTCGGGGTCACACGGCGTCTCAGGGCGCTTGGCGCAGCGAGTTACACTGAACCTCGGGACAGCCAATGAAGTACGTTTTTTGAAGTGTAGTCGCTGTTGTAACGTGGGAAATGCCAATTTGCACACAGCAAGACCCCACAAACAGCAATGCGATAATGGTCAGATCATCTGTTCCAGTGTAATTAGTGAAGGGATAAATATTGGCCGGGACACCAGGGAGAACTCCCCCGCTCTTCTTCGAAATAGTGGCCGTGAGATCTTTTACACCCACCAGAGGGGGCAGACGGGGCACAAAAGCAAAATACTGTGGATGCTGGAAATCTGAAATAAAAACAGAAAATGCTGGAAACACTCAGCGGGTCAGGCAGCAGCTTATGGAGAGAAGCAAAGTTAACGTTCCAGGTCGATGACCTGACGAAGGGTCATCGACCCGAAACTTTAACCATGGCTCGCTCTCCACAGATGCTGTCTGACCCGCTGAGTTTCTCCAGCATTTTCTGCTTTCATTAGAGACGGAGGCCTCGGTTTAACGTCTCATCCGAAAGAGGGCAACACCGACGGTGCAGCACTCCCTCAGCACTGCACTGCACTGGGACCGTCAGCCTAGATTTATGTGCTCAAGTGCCTGGAGTGGGACTTAAAATGCACATGCAAGAAATAGCCACACAGTGCAAATAAGTCTCCCACATCTCAAACTGGGCACGCCCTGCCATGTGTTCAACCACGCTCAAAGCGTGCGAGTGCGTCAGTGAATTAACAACCTTCCTTCGCTGGTGCAACCTGCCCTCTCATCTAGACCAGAATGAGATGCCAACTCCCTCTCTACCAGCTGTATGGGCCCTTTGCAAGGTGTAGTCTCCATCTTGCAGAGGCTGTAGGGAGACAGCACAACACTGCCCACAGGTGAGCACTCAAGCACCGCCATGCCAGGCTTGGGCAGTGGGGAGACTTGCGCTGGTGTTAAGAATTGGTACATGGAGGGAGCACGATACTGCACCTGACCATACTGTACGGGCCGAGATTGCTTCATGTCGACACTGCACAGGTTGGGCGAAAATGTCCCGTGGCAAACCCACCCTTCACACCTGGGCTTCCAACGCAACCAACCACAAGCGGACAGCATCAACCTCCAGCCCGAGGTTACCTTTGTGTCGACATCGGAATAGGAGGAGGCCATTCAGCCCCTCCAGCATGTTCCACCACTCAGTGAATATATTTAAGATGAAGATAGACAGATTTTTGAGCGATAAAGGATTAAAGGATTATGGGGAGTGGGCAGGGAAGTGGAGCCGAGTCCATGATCGGATCAGCCATGATCGTATTAAATGGTGGCGCAGGCTCGAGGGGCCGTATGGCCTACTCCTGCTCCTATTTATGATGTTCTTATGTTAAGTAATGAGATCATGGCTGATCTGCATCTCAACTCCATCCACCCGCCCTGGCTCCATAAAATCGGTTTTGGTTGGGTGTTGTTGAATCTATGAACCTACAACGCTTTAACAAATTTTATTCGCCAATATAAGATGATAATTGCATTAAAAAAAAACCCTCAAACATGATGCACTTACGATACAAAACACAGTAAGTAAGTAAGTATTGTATAAAACCACACACTATTGTTACTATGGACAGACCCTCTCCTCCCCCCAGTCAGCTTGCTGCTCCCTTTTCAATCTCCTTGCAACCAGCTGACAGCAGGGCTGACGGATGCTCGAGAAAGATGGCGCTGTCCATTTGCCAGCTCTCCCTCGGTCCACAAAAAGCATCCTTAATCACACGGAGGTGGAAAGCTGCACCCTACTGTGCGTCCCTACCAAACTCTCTTCCCCCACCACACCTACTCATCGATCTCCTCTGCTAACTCTTGTCAATAACTGGCACAATGAGCTTTAAACCTTCGTCGAACCCAGTCAGAATGGAGAGGCGCAGTAACACACTCAGCCCTGTTGGATGGAGGCCTTGGGTCAGTCATACTGGTGATGGCGGGCGCCTCGGGTCCTAGGGGGACCACCCCCCTCGGGCCAATGCTTCCTGGAGATGGGAGTCCTCTACGCATTGGGGACTGATCACCAGGGTGCGGTGCATTTGCAGCTGGACAGCAGGAAGGCAGCCATCTTTTGTTTCTTCGGGCAACCAGCTGAATGAAGCGGTTTGGCTGCCTCTCATTTGATCCCCCCTCCACATCCGATGGTAGCAGAAGCGGCCATGAGCGGGCCAGTGCACGAGGAGGGTTCATTCCGACAGCCACCGAGAGTCTCACATCTGGGCAGAGGACAGAGCTGTTGCATTTTCTCCCCCTTACCCCCAGAAGTGGGGCACCAATCCCCAATCATAGAAATTTACAGCACGGAAGGAGGCCATTTCGGCCCATCGTGTCCGCGCCGGCCGACAAAGAGCTATCCAGCCTAATCCCACTTTCCAGCTCTCGGTCCGTAGCCCTGTAGGTTACAGTACTTCAAGTGCACATCCAAGTATTTTTTAAATGTGGTGAGGGTTTCTGCCTCTACCACCCTTTCAGGCAGTGAATTCCAGACCCCCATCACCCTCTGGGTGAAGACATTTCCCCTCAAATCCCCTCTAATCCTCCCCCCAATTATTTTAAATCTATGCCCCCTGATTGTTGACCTCTCTGCTAAGGGAAATAGGTCCTTCCTACCCACACTATCTAGGCCCTTCATAATTTCTGACATCTCAGCCGCCTCTGTTCCAAAGAAAACAACCCCAGCCTATCCTATCTTTCCTCATAGCTAAAATTCTCCAGTCCAGGCAACATCCTCGTAAATCTCCTCTGTACTCTCTCCAGTGCAATCACGTCCTTCCTGTAATGTGGTGACCAGAACTGCACACAGTACTCCAGCTGTGGCCTAACCAGTGTTTTATACAGTTCAAGCATAACCCCCCCTGCTCTTGTATTCTATGCCTCGGCTAATAAAGGCAAGTATTCCATATGCCTTCTTAACCACCTTATCTACCTGGCCTGCTATCTTCAGGGATCTGTGGATATGCACTCCAAGGTTCTTATGTTCCTCTACACTTCAGTGTCCCACTATTTAATGTGTATTCCCTTGCCTTGTTAGTCCTCCCCAAATGCATTACCTCACAATTCTCCAGATTGAATTCTATTTGCCACTGTTCTGCCCACCTGACCAGTTAATTGATATCTTCCTGCAGTCCGCAGCTTTCTTCTTCATTATCAACCACACAGGGAGGACGGAGAGCTCAAGCTGCATGGTCCGGCTGTGGTCCAATTGGGATACAGTTGTACCGAGAGGAGTGCAGAACTAGCAAACCCCGTGCCAACTCCATACGGGGCTGATCACAACTGATGGGCCTCCCTAATGCCCTCAGGACCTACTCTGGGATGTGAGGCACTGCTACAGGGTGCTTGGATGAGACAATCACCTTGACGTGTCAGGAAGGTGTGGATACGGAACCAAACGGGCTAACCGTATTTTGTTGTGTGACACCCTTTACAGAGATTGTGTAGAATGGGCCTATATTCGCTGGAGTTTAGAAGAATGAGAGGTGATCGCATTGAAACATACAAGGTTCTGAGGGGGATTGACAGGGTAGATGCTGAGGTTGTTTCCCCCTGGCTGGAGTGTCTAGAACCAGGGGGCACAGTCTCAGGATAAGAGGTCGGCCATTTTAGATTGAGATGAGGAGGAATTTCTTTAGTCAGAGGGTTGTGATTCTTTGGAATTCTCTGCTCTAGGGAGATCAAGAGATATGGGGATCGGGCAAGAAGGTGGAATTGAGGTAGATGATCAGCCATGATCGTATTGAATGGCGGAGCAGACTCGAGGGGCCATGTGACAGATTCCTACTCCGAATTCTTATGTTCTCTGGATAGGGTCTTCCTCCCCCATCCCCTTACAAACTACAAAGCCGTTGATTCCCAAACTTTGCATCAACTCATTCTGCCTCTTCACGGAGCTGCTCTTCCTCACTCTTTTCAATCATCCTCATGCTCTGACGACAGAGATTCCTTCCTCCAGGTTCCCCATTCTGTAACCCATCAGCATTAGTGTAAACATTGTACTCAAGGGAAGTGGCACCCACTATTCCAACACCATCTAAACACAGTGTGCATCAGTAATCAATTAATTTTACTACAAGTGCCTCACACCCCTCATTTGGGCATCGCCATTTTGCGACATAGTCACGCCTGCAATTACACACTTCTGCCACTAGTTGAAGTAAGAGCGCCACCTCTGGAGGAGGTAAGCACAACAGGCATTTGACCACTGATTCCCAAGTACTTGGGGAGTAAGGACAGTAACTTCAATACATAACTAGTGGATGGCCCATCATGTTCCATGAATAAGAGAATAAGTCTCCTCTCTTACTTACCTCTATTGTGTCTGCGTTGCTGTTCCTGTCTGTCCTCATCTGGTTCTGTCTCCCTTTCTCTCATCTGTATTTTTTGTTTCTCTCTCTGGCCTCTTCTACTTAGAATCATGGAATGATGCAGCACAGAAAGAGGCCATTCGGCCCATCGTGACTGTGCCGGCTCTTTGGTAAAGCTATCCAATTAGATCCACTCCCCCGTTCTTTCCCCATAACCCTGTTTTTTTTCCCCTTCACGTATTTATCTAACTCCCTTTTGAAAGTTACTATTAAATCTGCTTCACCGCCCTTTCAGACAGTGCATTCAAGATCATAACAACTCGCTGTGTAAAAACATATTTCCTCGTGTTGTCCACGGGTTCTTTTGCCAATCACCTTAAAATGAATCCTCTGGTTACTGACCCTTCTGCCACTGGAAACAGTTCCTCCTTATTTACTCTATCAGACCCCTCATGATTTTGAGCACATCTCTCAAATCCCACCTTAACCTTCTCTGCTCCAAGGAGAACAATCCCAGTTTCTCCAATCTAACCACGTAACTACAGCCTCTCATCATCACACTTGGACAAGTGTGGATTAATTAAGGAAAGCCAGCACGGATTTGTTAAAGGCAAATTGTGTTTCACTAACTTTATTGAGCTTTTTGATGAGGTAATGGAGATGGTTGATGAGGGCAATGCAGTGGATGTGGTGTACATGGGTTTCCAAAAGGCATTTGATAAAGTGCCAAATAGGCTTCAACAAAGCTGAAGCCCAGGGAATAAAAGGGGCACTGGCAGCATGGATATAAAATTGGCTAAGTGACAGGAAACAGAGAAGTGGAGGAATAAAGTTATGATCTGTAATGCACTGCCTGAGAGGCTGAAGGAGGCAGACTCAATCATGTCTTTCAAAAAGGAATTGGATAAATACCGGAAGGAAAAACATTTGCAAGGCTACGGGGAAAGGACAGGGGAGCGGGACTAGCTGAGGTGCTCTTGCAGAGAGCTGGCACGGGCTTGACGGGCTGAATGGCCTCCTTCTGTGTGGTCACCATTCTTTGATTCTATGATCCCTGGTACGATTCTAGTAAATCTCCTCTGCACCCTCTCTAAGACCTTGACTTCGCTGTCTTTTTCTGCTTTCCTTTCAGATGGGAGGTGGTAAGTGGAGTGGTATGGCAGGGAAAAGGGCTACCAAGTACTGCAGACCACATTTTCCAGTAGAGGTTGGGAGAATGTGGTTCTCTCGGGGCTTCCCAACCAAACCCTGCGCTTTCCCCCACCCCTCGCTCCCATCATATCCCACATCCCCTTGCCCATTCTACTACCCATTGCTATTCCTACCTCTTCCCTTTGAACTACCCACAGACCCTATTTCCTCTCCTCCATTTTCCTCTGTCAGTCTGCTTGGCCTTAACCTTCCATCCACTCTGTCCTCATATAATCACCTCCCCACCCCCCCCCCAACCCCGGCAGGGTTCATGGAGGGAGGACAGAGGCCCACTCATCCTGATCCAGTTTCCCTCCTCTCTTGCCTCTCCTGTTTTCACTCAACAATACTTTGATTGCTTTCAAAATTCAGCAGAGTTGTTTTCTTTTCTTTTAAGAAATCGAATTAGCATGAGGAAAGACTATTTGTCTACTTTTCTCTCTGTTGCTTCACCTGTCGCACTGCTGGTTATAATTAGAATATTTAGAATTTCTGTCCACAAAACAGGTGATAATTAGAAACTTTTTGTTTGCTCAAAGTTCAACTTTGATGAGGTAAAACATTCTCTCAGCTTATTACATGTTCTAAAGTTTATGGAACACATGGCAAAAGCTACAATATGTGTGTAAACATTACAAAGTGCCATCTCTTTTTTTTTTAAATAGAGAAAAAGCATTCAAATATAAATTTTACCTGAATAAAGCTCTTAAAATTTCCCCTCAAGATATTCCGCTAATATTTTTGCAAACAGACTAGAAAGTACTGGAAACTGAAGAAAAATATTCAGCCAAATAATACTGATGTATCTGGAGAAATTGGGTACAGTGCACATACTGGTCAATCCCTATCCAGCGAACAGAATTACAGCCAAATACCAAATCTAAGCCCAGGCTTTTGGAAGCAGCTGAGGCCTTCAATGAACAACTCCAATCAAGGTATTAAAATACACAAACGGTAATTCAATGCATAAATGTTATGGTGAAATATGTAATTTTCTTGGATGTATTTTGTTTAGAAACATATTTGGGACATTAAAAAATGTCAGCAATGAAAAAACAGTGCACTATTTTTTCCCCCAGAAAGCATTTGGAGTGATTCGGGAGCAAACGATGCCACAGCGCCAACTATAAACAGGCCACTGATCAGATTAACATTGGAAATCTCAGCAAAGAGGCATTACTGATAATTGCACATTTTCCACTGGAACTGGTTTCCCTAAAAAATGCTTACTAAGCAGTATTCACCAGAGTGTACCACGCACCTAGGGATTATAATGTGTTATGTAGATAGATATACACAGATATACATTAACACACGCACATATATACAGATAACAGTGTATTAAATCCAGCTCACTACCTCAGCATGCCTGGTATGGGGAAGGGGGGGGGGGGGGGGGTGGGGGAGGAAGGAGATGGGGGGGGGGGGGGGAGGGAGGAGATGGGGGGGGTGGGGAGGGAGGAGATGGGGGGGGTGGGGAGGGAGGAGATGGGGAGAGAGGAGATGGGGGGGGTGGGGAGGGAGGAGATGGGGGGGGGGGGGAGGGAGGGAGATGGGGGGGGGAGGGAGGGAGGAGATGGGGGGGGGGAGGGAGGGAGGAGATGGGGGGGGTGGGGAGGGAGGAGATGGGGGGGGTGGGGAGGGAGGAGATGGGGGGGGTGGGGAGGGAGGAGATGGGGGGGGTGGGGAGGGAGGAGATGGGGGGGGTGGGGAGGGAGGAGATGGGGGGGGGTGGGGAGGGAGGAGATGGGGGGGGGGAGGGAGGAGATGGGGGGGGGGAGGGAGGAGATGGGGGGGGGGGGAGGGAGGAGATGGGGGGGGGAGGGAGGAGATGGGGGGGGGAGGGAGGAGATGGGGGGGGGAGGGAGGAGATGGGGGGGGGGGAGGGAGGAGATGGGGGGGGGGGGAGGGAGGAGATGGAGGGGGGGGGAGGAGGGAGGAGATGGGGGGGGGAGGAGGGAGGAGATGGGGGGGGGGGGAGGGAGGAGATGGGGGGGGGAGGGAGGGAGGAGATGGGGGGGGGGGAGGGAGGAGATGGGGGGGAGGGAGGAGATGGGGGGGTGGGGAGAGAGAGAGGGGATGGGGCGAGAGAGAGGGGATGGGGAGAGAGAGAGGGGATGGGGAGAGAAGAGGGGATGGGGAGAGAAGAGGGGATGGGGAGAGAAGAGGGGATGGGGAGAGAAGAGGGGATGGGGAGAGAAGAGGGGATGGGGAGAAAAGAGGGGATGGGGGGAAAAGAGGGGATGGGGGGAAAAGAGGGGATGGGGGGAAAAGAGGGGATGGGGGGAAAAGAGGGGATGGGGGGAAAAGAGGGGATGGGGGGGAAAAGAGGGGATGGGGGGAAAAGAGGGGATGGGGGGAAAAGAGGGGATGGGGGAAAAGAGGGGATGGGGGGAAAAGAGGGGATGGGGGGAAAAGAGGGGATGGGGGAAAAGAGGGGATGGGGGGAAAAGAGGGGATGGGGGGAAAAGAGGGGATGGGGGGAAAAGAGGGGATGGGGGGAAAAGAGGGGATGGGGGGAAAAGAGGGGATGGGGGGAAAGAGGGGATGGGGGGAAAAGAGGGGATGGGGGGAAAAGAGGGGATGGGGGAAAGAGGGGATGGGGGGAAAAGAGGGGATGGGGGGGAAAGAGGGGATGGGGGGGAGGGGATGGGGGGGGGGGGGGGGGG